>NC_064614.1:1064440976-1064744006 GCF_023898315.1 Schistocerca nitens | reverse complement strand
ACGAGACGGTTCGTCGTGTCATTTGAAGTTCGTACATATTCTCAACTAGCTGCTCGTGAATAACTTAAATTTTTAATCTCATTTTGTGTTAAATAATAAGTACGGTATGTTACTTTGAAGAGGAAATCATGAATACGACGAACTTACTACGTGCATTACCTATCTGACGTAATAATGAGAGTGGTAACATTTCAGGTATGTCATTTATTGTAATAAATGTGAGATTACAAGCCCTAAGGACAGTCTTACCTGTGATAAGGTGTTCCCTGATATTTGTAGCATCGTGGTATTACTTTACATCTTGAGTTATTGCGATACAGAGAAGTGTTTTCTAGCGGTGACTTGCTGGAACCATTTTCAATAGTCAAACGACTGTACCAAGGAGCGATTAGAGGACTTGCTAGACAGCTGCGTTATGTGGGTTGCATGCGAATCAGGCGAAATGCAATTCAGGTTGTTCGGATACTGACTGTACATTTCTATATGATTATAATGTACGACAATAATGTAGAGATGACTAATTTATGTACATAGTGTAAACATGAACAGTATGTAAAAAGATGTCGTAAGCGACGTAAGAAAAACTATTTGTTCGATATATATACATACACAGGGTGTATCAAAAAGGAAGGTGCAGACTTACACGGCAGAAAGTACACGATAATTGAAGCACAAATGTCAAGTAAACATAGGCTGTAAACCACATACCTTAAGAGGTATGAGATATTCTTGATTTTCAATATTGTGAAACAAGTATCTTCTGCTGCAAGCTCTTTGCTTTAGATATTTTGCGAAGTGGTAGTATGGACCAAAACCAGAAAAAAAGTCCTTTAAACATGTGCTGTAAAATGCATACTTTAAAAGTTATGAGCACTTGTTGATTAGAAGAGTTGTGTTCCAAAGTACCGAAGATGAACAGGTGCTCATTGCTGGTAAGGTATGCGTTTTAGAGCACATGTTTACTGGACATTTTTTCCTTGTTTTGGTCCATACTACCACCTCCCAAAATATGGGAAGCAAAGAGCTTGCAGTAGAAGATACTTGTTTCACAATATTGAAAATCAAGAATATCTCATATCTCTTAAGGTATGCGGTTTATAGCCTATGTTTTCTTGACATTTGTGCTTCAATTATCGTGTTCTTTAAGCCGTGTAAGTTTGCGCCATCCTTTTTGGTACATCCCGTATGCATATGTGCTACGTTAGTAATATTTGAACAAACTGAAAAGTGACCGTGAAATTTCCCGTCGAGTGCGATGCATCAAAAACTGCAATACAGCTAATGTATTGAGACTTACGGGACAGACTGCTACAGTGAGAGTGCAACGGCGCTTTGTATACCTCTAGGTAGCGGTGTCTGGCATTGCTGAAAATAAATTATGAAAACGTTTAGGTGGAAAATAAACATTTCTTCGCCCGATAATATAATGCAGGTATTTACAGCCCCCATTGTGTACTGATAATGTGAATAATTTTTATAGAGACAGTGAAAACTGTGAAACTGATGTTCAGTGCGTTCAGAGCAATAACTAATTTTAAATATGTGAACAAATTCTATGAACAGGACGCAACTGGTGTGATATTTCTACAAATAACTTTCACAAACGACGTAAATGCTTCACAAACAGATGTGATAAGTGTTTTTGTGTGACACTAACAGTGTACTAATCTGTGTGAAGATCTTTCATAGGGGACGGTTATACCATAAAGAAATTCTGATGCCGCTTTGGAAATTTTCACCATCGCGGTTTCGGATGAGCTGCTGCCAGGGTCAGCGGGAAGCAGTGACAAACGTGTGCAGCCAGTATGGACAACCAGTATGGATACTGCGGTCCTGCCTTCACCCTCAACGCCAACAGCTGCCCACTGCGCGTTCGCTGTCCAGGCGGGCTGCGGACTCCACCATCGGCGGGGACAGATGACTACTTTCAGATTATCGACGCCCCTTCCGACGACACACGCCGACATCGAGATTTGAAAACTTGTTCTTAATATATAAATCTGATATATCACGAACTGAGAACAACGAACTATATTGTGTAACGGCTTGAACAGTACTATCAGCTAATAACATAAAATCGATGAAACTGTATTATGATAATGAGCACTGAACAGTATAACAAATTTATGATTCGTTAATCAAACTATAATTACTGTGCACGTGGATTACATACTGTGCGAGAGGGCACTGAATTAAATAACCATTTTATGGAATCATTCATGAAAATGCAATTGTACATACCTGTAGCTCTGGAAATTACTGCGTTCTCATGTGTACGATTGATTTTAACTATCATGTTGCGAAAATAAGATACAATTAGTCCTAAGGCTTCCACCCGGGTTTTACGCTGTAATTTTCCCTGGGCGTCGCCGAATGTGGAAGCGAGGTATTCTAATCTCTGGCAACCTCAACTTAAATGTGGACTAACTGTATTGGTCACAGTGTAGTAAGTGACACGATAACTGTATTGGTCAGAGTATAGTAAATGACAAGATAACTGCGCTGGTCACAGTATACTAAGTGACAAAATGTAACGAAATGTTATTCACATAGTAATTCTCAATAGCCTTCAACCAAAATGTGAATTATTAATAATAACTTATTGATCCTGCATAAACTTTATGAAGTGACTCTTGACTGGATACTTAAAAGCAGGACTTTCCAGGCAACGTTGTGCCGTCTCCTGAAAAACCTTCTAAAAAGCGTAGTAAAATGTTACGATAACGATAATTTAACTGTGTCAATAACAAACAAAACTATGCCTGTTTATGAAAATGAACTATCAATGATGGAATATTATTTTTGAACGAGAAGAACTCTCCACCTGTACGTGTTTTCCACAAAAAAATATTAGTAATAAATACATTTCTGTCCAACAGATACCAGGATTAACAAATACTCTGAGTATATCACGTAGTGGAACGCCCATATAACGGCGGGAAAAAGACTGAATAAAATGATCACTCTGCTGTCAGCTCTCGAACCCACTAGGCGCTTTTTAGGAGGTTACTTCTGAAAGCGCGATTTTGTTAACTGTGCATAAGTTTTTTTCAGAATATGTATATAATCACTATTTGTCCTTGTAATCTAATTTCATACTTCTACCTCCACGTGAATGTAATTGAGTGGAAATAATTAATTATCGCTAGACTTCAAGTTTTAACATTGGGTATCTGCCATTCTTTTGTCGTAATGGCGCAGTGGCAGCCATTACGTGAAATATAATTAATCATACGATTTTCGGGCTTCGCCCACAAGATAACAGAAAAAATACTTTAAAAATTTTTGCTATCACGAAAATAAAATGTCTGTCGAGGAAAAGTTTTCATTAAATGTACACAACGAACGCAAAAATAATAAATAATAATACGAGGCTCATGCCTGCTTGTGAATATCTAGATGACTAGTAAAAACCTTGTTTTCACTGCCGTAAATATTACTCAGATTGTTGGGTCATGCCCACTCGTCTTGTATAGGGTGCCTAAGGGATGCTGCGTTCTCGGAATGCTGTAGAACAATTCAAGCAAATAACATTAGTAGTCTTATTTCAATAAAGCAGATTGTCAATACTTAACTTGTATTTACAAGTAGTAGTTGCAAACAATGGGCGACGTGCAAACAGTTATGTTCGTCGCCATAGACAAGTCCAGTCAAGCAACTGTTAACGAGCACTACTAGCTGTTCTTGTAGAACACTCCGCGAATACGTTCCACTAATGTCTGCTACTGAGCACTAATGTCCGCGTACTGAGCCGATCTCAGCGGCCGAGTCTGGCAGAAGCGGCGCTTATATTCACTTCTTGACAGAGGTCGCTCCTGCCGCGGAGCGATCCTACTCCGCGCACGTCGTTTCACCGCCTTCTCTGGTCTTGCGTTCTGCATCTTCGTTCCGGCGCTTGTGGTTACGCTAGAACACAAATCACAATTAACAGTATGAAAGGTCAGTGTTTAACAAAGAATTTGCGTAAGAGTGAGAATAATACTGCAGCTACGTAGGTGATTACACCGTGCCTCTACAAGAATATTTACGAGGGTGAGTCAAATGAAAATCTTAAATTTGTAATAACAAATCGAAATTTCGCGCCGTTATCCTATAAGTTGGTAAGGTGCTACAAACAGCGTGCAGACTGGCCTGTAGCTGGCAGCATAGTGCAGATGCACACATACTGTCGCAGTAACAGTATAAATATGGCCGCGCCACTTGCGACTTGCACCAGGGAAGAACAGCGTTCTGTTATTCGTTTTTTGCGTAGTGAAGGTGTGAAAACTATTGAAATTCTTCGACGAATGAAGGTTCAGTACGGTGATGCATGATTGTCACAGCAGCAAGCCTACGAATGGAGCAGGAAGTTCGCGAATAGTGTGACTTCAGTGGAAGATGGTCCTCGTCCAGGTCAGGCACAACGAGTTGTGTCTCCACAGAACATTGCACCAGTTGAAGCCATTGTGAAGAAAAACCGCCAAGTGACACTGAATGACATTGCAGCATGTTTACAGATTAGTCATTGGCCAGCACACTACATTGTGCATGATGTGCTCCAGTTTCACAAAGTGTGTGCAAGATGGGTGCCACGGTACCTAACTCCTGAAATGAGAGAACGACGTGTTGATGCTTATGAAGAACTTCTTCGGCGCTTTGAACGAGAAGGTGATGGCTTCCTTGCAAGACTCGTTACTGGGTACGAAACCTGGGTTCACTTCCACCAACCGGAAACGAAGAGAGCGAGCAAGGAATGGCGCCATTCCTCATCACCAAAACCAAAGAAGTTTCGAACAGAACCACCGGCAGGGAAGGCTATGCTGATCTCTTTTGAGATGAAAAAGGCGTCATTTTGGAGCATTACATACCTACACTGTCACCAGTGCATCATACACATATCTCCTAAAAAACCATCTGCGGCCTGCAATCAAATCAAAGCGACGTGGATTGCTGTCAGCAGGTGTCCTTTTGCAACATGACAATGCAAGGCCCCACACTGCCCGTACAACAGTTGCAACAATCACAGACCTGCATTTTGAGTGTCTTCTTCATCCACCATACTCACCAGACCTTGCCCGAAGTGATTTCCATATGTTTGGACCACTCAGAGACGCAATGGGAGGAAATAAGTTTCGTTCTGATGAAGAGGTACGCCACGTTGTGCATGAGTGGTTGCGCGGACTACCAAAAGAATTTTTCTCTAAAGGAATTTATGCACTTTGTAAGCGCTGGAGGACTTGCATTGAGTGTGGGGGAGATTATGTTGAAAACAGCTTTGTACCACTTCTGCACAATGAATAATATTTAAAAATTATTAAGACTTTCATTTGATTCAACTTCGTATTTATCTGGTATTAACTACTACACTTTTACACAAACCGCACATATTTTTGAGCTAGGCGTGTGATTGACAACATAAGTGAATTTTTATAACCTAACCTAATACCTTTACTCAGAATTATTTGACTACGTAGCAACATTGATTTTCGTTAGTATATATTTCAGTCGCTACTGCGAGTGTGCAAATCTACGTGTCACGACAGGTAAATATTTTCACCCACAGTTCCACATGTTACAAACTGAAACCTCTTATATATATATATATATATATATATATATATATATATATATATATATATATATATATATATATATATATATATATGAGAGAGTGAGAGAGACGACGATATAGTGGCTACGACTCACCGAAAATGACAAAAGATTAGGTACCGCGTGAAAAATGCCCAACGAACAAAACATTAGGCACCCCTTAAAAGACCACACTGACCGCTTTGGATCGCTACAGGTGTTTTAAACTGGTAAAGGCGTTGTCATATGACCTTCGTGAAGTGACCACATGTAAGGACAATGAGTCGGATGCGGGTTTTGCACCTGTGAAATACTATCCTACATTATAGAAGAGATTACTAAATTTGAACTACTATTGCGAAAATTTTGAACTTGGATAGCTTAGAATAAAAATCTTTCTGTTTATTGCAAAGTAAAACAATTGATTTTCTAAAACATTCTCTATCACACACAACTTGAAACAGGTCACGTCGACCAAATCATATGGAAGAACTGACAGCGACGTATATCGGAAGACAGTAAGATCCCTTGGCTTTTGGTTTGGCAGTATTCGACAGCCATTTCTAGGCGCAAGTAAATGGAGAAAGGCAGCGTGTTTTTGTTATCAAATGACATCTTCATCAATTACTTTAATTTTAATGTAATCTAAGAGTAATTGCTGATGTTTGATATTAACATGGAAAGGATTCCGTAGACAAGAAGAGAACCTGTTCTTGGGCAACTACTTCTATAATGACCAAAAGGCCTTATATGATCTTCAAGCACATGTGTTCCAGCAGCGGTATGAAGAAAATGATGGTAATAATTGTGGTGTCACCGCCAGACACCACACTTGCTAGGTGGTAGCTTAAATCGGCCGCGGTCCATTAGTACATGTCGGACCCGCGTGTCGCCACTGTGTGATCGTAGACCGAGCGCCACCACACGGCAGGTCTAGACAGACGTACTAGCACTCGCCCCAGTTGTACGGACGACATTGCTAGCGACTACACGTACGAAGCCTTTCTCTCATTTGCCGAGAGACCGTTAGAATAGCCTTCAGCTAAGTCCATGGTTACGACCTAGCAAGGCGCCATTAACCATATCTGGAGAGAGTCTCACTTGTATTATCAAGAGCGATGTACCGCAGAAGTGAATAAAAGTTAAGTATACGAGAAGCTCCGTTCTTTTCTTTATAGCATTCATAACGTATCCTGTTCCAGACTTAACGCTAGACGGCTTGAGTTGACGCGTGCCCTTTCGGCTACCTCCCTTGTGTCTAGACTGTCTTGTCTAGACACAGCAATAATGACGGTAAGAATCGAATTATCCGGTAACTTCACACTTCACAGTGGATTTTCTCGAAATAAGAAATTTCCTGAATTAGTGAAAATTTCAAAATGGCTTACTGTTGGTGAGAAAGCAATTAATACTTAAGCTATATTCGTGGACGATAAAGAAGAACGATAGGAGTGCGGTTCGATTGTCGCTCAGGCACAAAAATTTGTATGCTTATTTTAGATTCAAACACGTAGCAGCTGGTAAGAAAAACTAATACGTAACATTTGATTTTACTTAGTTAACAGTCCGATTACGAGTTGGGTTCGTATCTCTATCACAGAACTTCACATCATGCACTTCATCTTTAAATGCATACACACTTTGTTACTTCTGAATGGAGATATATCAGACATCTTTCGCGGTTAGTTAACACGGATGAAAGGGTCTTGATAGAGTCCCGGTTTATTACAAAAACTGTCGTCTTTTATTTTCAAACTTAGATTTGATTACTGATACTGGCGACAATTTCGGTAATTCATGACTCTTCACGGCTAGTCAGCAATATGAAATGATTAGAATAGATTAGATTAATACTTGTTCCATAGATCATGAATACAACACTTCGAAATGATGTGGAACATGTCATTTTAATGAAAGATTTCTTTACGTACCAGTATTCAATTTCTTTACAACAATTTTTTACCCTATCTCCCATCCTTTTTTTTTAATTTTTATCTCTCTGTGTCTCTATTTTCTCTCTCTCTCTCTCTCTCTCTCTCTCTCTCTCTCTCTCTCTCACACACACACACACACACACACACACACACAGACACACACACACACACACACAAACGCACATTCTTTTTATACTTTTATTTGTTTGGTGTGCTCGACTATCGGCGAGGCTCGAAAACGTCTGTGAATGAGTTTCTTAGTTTTGAGTACAGTTACGAAAGAGATATAAGAACAACTATGACAGTTACTGATTTATGATGCTTAATTTGCAGTTAGATCTGAGTATTATTAGTAACTACGCTCCAGTCTCTAAACCTAGTTACAGAAATGCGAATCAGACGCATTGCGTATTCCAGGCCATAGTAGCCGCGCCTTTGAGACGCCAGCTATGGTCACTTCCCAGCCCCCTGTAGGATCACATTGGTTCGTCTTCTTCCTGTTGGTACTGTAACTGACATTTGGCAACAAGGCAAGGCATGTTTGGCAACTCTGTGGTCGACGAGTTACTTCCTGGAGTGCACGGAATTAAGCCTCAAAGTTAACTCGATTTTTCCTGCCATTTCCATTGAATAATCTGTGTTATTATAGCTTGAGGTGTAACAAAAGATTGTAAATTTACGGTTTTCAGCCCAGAAAAGCCGTTGCACATGGAAATCGAAACAAATCTCGTCCTTTAAATAGCGGTTTGCGAGTTCTAGACGCTATTGACCTTGTAAGATGAAGAAACAACACATACGACTTCGCTAGGTGAGTGTGGACGTGCTGAGCTATGCAAAGGCGTCTGTTCTGGTTCGCGGTTCTAGTCTCGCCGAGTGTAGCCTTTTTATCTCCTCTGTGAAAGAGCTATAAGCAGTCAGATCAAACATCGATAAGGAAATCGTAAGAAAATACTTTCGGCTCGTAGTGCAATGGTGAAAATCTTACAATGCTGCACAACAGGTAACACCTCTTTCCGCTGCTGACAAGCAAACTTTGGGTTTCTAGGAATACATAACTTTATTTATGAAATGCCACATTTGCATACCTCTTGAGTATGACACAGCATACTAATTAAACACAGACCCAATCAAAATCTAAATGAGTAGTATTTTACTAATTCGTGTCGATAGGGGCACACTTGTGTACAGATACTCAGTTTTATTAAAACAGACTTTCGTCGTTAAGTTTATTGTGGGTAGTTTTATCACATTTCTTATAACACAGCTCACAATTTGCGTAAGGTTTCCTTTAGTGGTGTTAAAACATCATCAACAATATATGCGAATTCTCTGATGTTATTTATAACAGTCTGACAATGCACATGCAGTTTATTGATGGCATGTATGTAGAAAACTTGTTCTGAGTTAAAGCTGTCAAACAAGATTTTAAGAAGAATAAAATGCCACTACCAGACGACAGCTAATGTAGAAAATACTTTTCTGACTATTTTGGTACGATGCGCTCTCCCAATACATATTACAAGAGCTTCGAGATGCATCTGCTGCCTGGCTGTCTATTAAACCTGAAAAGAACAAAATGTCGCAAAACGTTAGCCCTTTTGCACATGCAAATGTTTTGGGTTGAGAAGTGAAGGGAATTATCTTCAAAGTTTCATTAAACTGATAACTTCAGGAGACAGCAGAATTGCGCTCTATTAAATGTAGCAGCAAATGTAATAGAACTCGCGACTTCTTACCTACGGTGCGCGACGCTTACCACTACGCTACTAGATATCATGTACTAAAAGCTGCTCCATAAGTCCACAACAGTTCCTCCAGAAATTCCGCATTTCACAGTGCTGTGAGATAATGCATATTGCCGGATCTAGTCTTCTGAGAGACAGACAGTTATAGCTTTTCTTTTGCACTGCACGACGTTTTCAACAAACAGATAGCGCATTACAGTAGCTCAAATTGAAATGAACACTTCCTATTTAAATTTCTGCATCCTACTCTGTTGGCAGTTCTGTGTAGGTGACAGTTACGTGATTTTATTTCGGTGATTACAAAATAGAGTCGAATGTATGCACTGGGTAGCCGAGGCAGCTAGTTCATGGCGATTCGTTCAACCAAATAAATGAATGTACTGAACATGCTACAAACCACTACAGGGAGTCTGTGTGTCAGAATTCTCATCGAGTGTGCCGCAATGGTGTTATGATAGAAAAACGAGTCCCAGTGAAAAGGGTTGGGTCGTCTGTTGGATTGATAATAGATTCTTATGAGGATGGCATGGGTTCGATTCCAGCTTCCGCCGATAATTTTTTAATAGGGAGAGACAAATTCTATTCTCTTCTGGCTACGCCAAGTGAAGAAGGTATAATGGCATTGTGGTCTGAAATTCACATTAAACATGACATTTCTTCTCTACCAAGTAGACGTTAGGTTGAACCACAATAAAGTCAGGAGTGGCGAAATGTGGGAACTCTATCACCACTAACCTTTCTTATACTAGTTATTTAATTCTAGCGACAAAACAGACGCTATGTAAGGTCACAAGACACTTATTCCATCTTTTATTTGACCTTCTGTATGTCGATAAAATTGGTTCTGAACTAGGAATGCAACTCAGACCGCCCTTAACGCGGAATTTGATCCCTTCGTGACAATACAGCTCGACTACTATTTGTTATTTGTTCAAAACTGCAGATTCCTCAACATCTCCACATATTGCGCGTGAATGGGTTCTAATCCTGGCCCGGCACTATAGTTTTAATTATGTATTATCAAGCTCTAGCATGAGAACACCCATCTGCTGGTGGATAATAATTTTGATTTTTAATGCGTTTTCATTCGTTGTCAACACTAACGATATGTGACGTTTTTGACTCCCAGTGAGACACAGAACTATTTGAGAGATCACTGTAAGTTCAAGGATGTTATTCCGAGCCGAGCTACTGGTAGAGAAAAATTCGATAGCTGACGTCTCTTTCTGTGTAGTCAACAACGATATGTGTGGAGCTCTATTCCCCGTCAGCACTGTACTCTTCATCATATTATTTCTAGCTCAAAAATGCTCACATGTCGCTGCTGGTGTAACAAACCCATATTTAACGTTCGTTTTCTCTAGAACATAACAGCGATAGGTGCTGGGTTGGAGTCCTGGGAAGGAAAAAAGTAATGTTTCGTCTCGTCATTTCAGTTAAAACATCTAGCTACTGCCGAGAAAATCTGATAAGTTGCAGTTGATTGTGCTTCGATAACAATCAGATTAGGTTCTGGGTTCGAATCCCTAACCAACACAATGTTTTACCTCACGGCATTTCAAGTAAGTTACTTGTGAAGAAGCATTGTTTAACATCTCTCGTAGTTCGTTATCAGGGACAATAGATGCTGGGTAGGAATTCGCGTCCGTTAAAAATGTTTACGTTATCTAATTTAAAGGTGACATTTGCTAACTGATACTGTCTAAAATCGAGGTATATCACTCTCTGTATGCCTAGTCAGGAATGACTCTTAGTTTCCGTCAGTCACGAAATCTTAGTCTGATGACGTGGGTTTGAATCCATATGCAGAACGAGACGTTTCGTCGTGTGATTTGTAGTTCATACATATTCTCAACTAGCTGCTCGTGAATAAATTAAATTTTTAAAGCCATTTTGTGTTAATTAACAAGTATGGTATGTTACTTTGAAGAGGAGATCATGAATGCGACGAACGTACTACGTGCATTACCTATCTGACGTAATAATGAGGGTGGTAACGTTTCAGGTGTTTATTGCGATGAATGTGAGCTTACAAGCCTTCGGGACAGTCTTATGTGTGATAAGGTGTTCCCCGATGTTTGTAGTATCGTGGTATTACTTTACATCTTGAGTTATTGCGATACAGAGCACAGTTTTCTAGTGGTGACTTGTTGGAACCATTTTCAATAGTCGAACGACTGTACCAAGGAGCGATTAGAGGGCATGCATGACAGCTGCGTTATGTGGGTTGCATGCGAATCAGGTGAAATGCAATTCAGATCGATCGGATACTTTTGTGCACGACTCTACATGTATCGATTAATGATATAAAAAAGAATTC
Organism: Schistocerca nitens; assembly: GCF_023898315.1. NCBI lineage: Eukaryota > Metazoa > Arthropoda > Insecta > Orthoptera > Acrididae > Schistocerca > Schistocerca nitens. Next base: position 1,064,732,439 of record NC_064614.1, on the reverse strand, counting down.
TGTTGTTTCAAGACTAATGAGGCATTTGGCGCCTCACCTTTTACTGTTTGTATTCCATGAAAGGCGGTCGCGGATTTGCTGCGTTCCACAACGGTGTTTTATATTTGATGTGAAAATATTGCCGGCCGCTGGTGGCCGAGCGGTTCTGGCGCTACAGTCTGGAACCGCGCGACCGCTACGGTCGCAGGTTCGAATCCTGCCTCGGGCATGGATGTGTGTGTTGTCCTTAGGTTAGTTAGGTTTAAGTAGTTCTAAGTTCTAGGGGACTTATGACCTCAGCAGTTGAGTCCCATAGTGCTCAGAGCCATTTGAACCATTTTTTGAAAATATTGAGTGAATACGCTAATTGTTATTTTTCCAGTCAGAAAACATGTAGTTTCTTGTAATTGATTACCAACAGACATCATCAAGAGGACATTTTGGCTGTTTTGTATAAAGTACCGGGTGATCAAAAAGTCAGCCTGCCGTAGTGGCCGTGCGGTTCTAGGCGCTACAGTCTGGAGCCGAACGACCGCTACGGTCGCAGGTTCGAATCCTGCCTCGGGCATGGATGTGTGTGATGTACTTAGGTTAGTTAGGTTTAATTAGTTCTAAGTTCAAGGCGAGTGATGACCTCAGATGTTAAGTCGCATAGTGCTCAGAGCCATTTTTGATCAAAAAGTCAGTATAAATTGAAATCTTAATAAACCATGGCATAATGTAGATAGAGAGGTAAAAATTGACACACATGCTTGGAATGACATGGGGTTTTATTAGAACCCAAAATCTGGAACGTACGATGTTTATGCAGGATGGCGCTCCACCCCATATTGCTAGACGCGTGAAAGATCTCTTGCGCTTGTCGTTTGGTGATGATCGTGTGCTCAGCCGCCACTTTCGTCATGCTTGGCCTCCCAGGTCCCCAGACCTCAGTCCGTGCGATTATTGGCTTTGGGCTTACCTGAAGTCACAAGTGTATCGTGATCGACCGACATCTCTAGGGATGCTGAAAGACAACATCCGACGCCAGTGCCTCACCATAACTCTGGACATGCTTTACGGTGCTGTTCACAACATTATTCGTCGACTACAGCTATTGTTGAGGAACGATGGTGGACATATTGAGCATTTGCTGTAAAGAACATCATCTTTGCTCTGTCTTACTTTGTTATACTAATTATTGCTATTCTGATCAGATGAGGCGCCATCTGTCGGACATTTTTTGAACTTTTGTAATCTTTTGGTTGTTATAAAACCGCATGTCATTCCAAGCATGTGTGTCAATTTGTACCTCTCTGTCTACATTATTCCGTGATTTATTCAGTTTTCAAATTTATACTGACTTTTTGATCACCGGTATTTAACCACAATGGTCATCTATTGTAATTTAATATGAAAAGGTACGTAGCATTAAAAAAAGTGTGTTAAAGATAAGTGTGCTTATTTTGGTAAAGCAACCTTGATGAGTTGCATCTCCTTATTTACTTGAATGATAATTATTTTCTGTTAGTTCATCACCAGAAATTACGATCACGCTAATGGGCCGAACGCAGCGTGAGGCAGAAGGAACATTATCGTTTTCCTATTATTTCTTAACCAACTCTTTTTTTAAATTGTGTAGTGTTGCATTTCTCTTAAAGTCTATAAATCTTCTGGTCCCTTAGTGTTGTTCCGGGTATGACTACATCGCGACTAAAAATACATAGAAATGATAATGTTTCTTCCGAACGATCTCAAATATATCAATATGCTGCTCTTATTCAGGTATTTAATGCTCAAGGTATGTTATTATAATAGTGTAATCAATCCCTGATTCTGTTGCCAAGTGGCCCACCAAAATATTCACTTTTTCGACATTTTTCAAAATAACAATTCTTTTTCTTTTCGCCCCCCAATTGCAACTCTACACTGACCCAAATCAGTAAAGAAAAATTATAAGGAAAATTTGTCTTTCACAAACTCATAATGAATTACATGCGAGCAAGCATTACAGTGAAAACATTACCTGAATATCTTCACAATTTTAAAATTATCCAGTGTACAAGTATGAAGTACGGCTCACTGAAAAAAAAGAGACCTCACATCATTCTCATAGAATACCTAAAATAATCTAGAAACCTTAGACGCTCATCTCAAAAAGTTCAATGCAATATGGATAAACTGAAATTTAAGTATGATTTGTTCGGTTTGTTATCAAAATTACATTTATTTGCGTGAAAATACCTTCGCAGTCGTGAAAAAGTTGCAATTTATAAGGATTCTAACATGGAATGATCCAATACAGTGAAACCAACCTGAGACAGGATTGATCAGTACTGAACGTAAGCTTGCGGATCAAGAGGAGAGAGTGTCAGTTACAAGTGTCACTAGCAAGTACCGTGAATGGTTGAAACAGGTTTGTTTTCGAACAAGACCTTAAGTGCTTACCGTGAGAATTTTAATTATTGTGCAGATACTTTCAGTGCAATACGAATACAATTATAAACCTACGAAACTGCATTGGTTCAATTCGAGTTGGGTTGGGTTGGGTTGTTTGGGGGAGGAGACCAAACAGCGAGGTCATCGGTCTCATCGGATTAGGGAAGGACGAAGAATGAAATCGGCCGTGCCCTTTCAAAGGAACCGTCCTGGCATTTGCCTGGAGCGATTTAGGGAGATCGCGGAAAACCTAAATGAGAATGGCCGGACGCGGGATTGAACCGTCGTCCTCCCGAATGCGAGTCCAGTGTGCTAACCACTGCGCCACTTCGCTCGGTGAGTTCGAGTTCACCTAGTATTTACGTCAAAAAGTCTTATCTAAGCATACGCAGAAAACTACGTGCTGCCTTATTGGTGTGAGGATGCAGACGCACTGGTGGACAAGGATCCTATTGCAGAGGCGCAGCAGGGCAGGATGACCTGGATTTCAATGAAAGAGGCGACCTCCTTGAAGCAGAGAGCACTGTTTTCCCGCAAGCACACTGCAATAAAAGGCAACACGTGGCCAGTGCTGAACGCTGGAGCGCCAGAACGTTATTGGTTTTCTGCCCTCATGGTAACGGCCCACCTGAATATCGACCAAAGGGACTACGAGTGTGCTCGCTCGTAGTGATACTCACAGTAACGGTATGGTTAAGATCACAACGCATCAGATCAAAAAGTGTATTTGGCTGATGTGAGATGTAATCGGGTTCCAAATATGTTTTCCATCTAATACTTACAACTCTTCTACCAGATTCATTTGTTTCCTGAAATCTGATAGTATACTAATTTGTTGCCGAATTAAATTCAACTCTTATTTTGAGTACATTAATCCGTTAAATGTGTGAGATGTATGTAACAAATTAGTTTATAGTCACATACCAAACACATTTTGGTTAACTGAGTGATTGGTTTCTTTAATATTGGACTTTTGCGTACTCTGTGGAGGTGTTGCTACGAAAGGAAGCTGCACGGGTATTTCATGTGGTGGTAGCGTAAATAATTTATAGTTTTAAACATTAAACGCAATTTTCATATTGTGAATGCATGATACATATCATCTTCAGTTCTTTACATTTAGAGAAAGCTTTTGATGATATTGACATGCCACTTTGCTTGAAATTCTGAAGGCAACAGGGATAACATGCAGAGAGAAGGGGATATCTACAACTTTTACACAAACCAAACTGCAGTTGTTAGAGTCAAAAGACACGAAAAGAAGTCAGTATCTTAGAAGGGCGTGAGATAGGGTTGTGACCTATACCGATATTATTCAGTCTGTTCATTCAGCAAGCTGTCAAGGACACGAAGGAGAAATCTGGAAAGGGAATTGAAGTTCAGAGAGAAGAAACAAAAACTTTGAGGACAATAAGAGAATATAAGATTTTGAAGTGTTGGGCTGTAGAAGAAAACCAAAGATTAGATGTGTAAATCGACTAACTAATTAGTACTTACTGAATAGAACTGTGGAAAAAAGAAATTTATGGCTCAGCTCGACAAAAGGAAGAGATGATCCTGACGTCCTAAGGGTTTGTCAGTTTTGGAGGGAAGAGGGGTAAAAAGAAGTAAAGGAAGACCAAGACTCCAGTATAGTAAGCACGTACCAATGCATGGAGGATGCAATAGTTATGAAGAACATTCATGTGGTAGACTAGCATGGAGAAAATCTTCACACCAATGGTTTTAGAAATGGCTTAACAACTGAAAATGCTATAGTCTCTTTTCTCTGTGAGGTTTTGGACGGATTAAATAAAAGGTTGCGAACGTTAGGTGTTTTCTTTGATTTAACGAAGGCTTTTGACTGTGTTGACCACAAAATATTACTGCAGTAGTTGGAACATTATGGAGTAAGGGGAGTAGCTTACAATTGGTTCGCCTCCTACTTTAAGAACAGAAAGCAGAAGGTAATCCTCCGCAATATTGAGAGTGGTAATGATGTTCAGTCCCAATGGGGCACTGTTAAATGGGGCGTTCCCCAAGGGTCGGTGCTGGGGCCACTGCTGTTTCTTATTTATATAAATGATATGCCTTCTAGTATTACAGGTGATTCAAAAATATTTCTGTTTGCTGATGACACCACCTTGGTAGTGAAGGATCTTGTGTGTAATATTGAAACATTATCAAATAATGTAGTTCATGATATAAGTTCGTGGCTTGTGGAAAATAATTTGATGCTAAATCACAGTAAGACTCAGTTTTTACAGTTTCTAACTCACAATTCAACAAGAACTGACATTTTAATCAGACAGAATGGGCATGTTATAAGCGAGACGGAACAGTTCAAGTTCCTAGGCGTACGGATAGATAGCAAGCTGTTGTGGAAAGCCCATGTTCAGGATCTTGTTCAGAAACTAAATGCCGCTTTATTTACCATTAGAACAGTATCTGAAATAAGTGACATTTCAACACGAAAAGTAGTATACTTCGCATATTTTCATACGCTTGTGTCATATGGTATTATTTTTTGGGGTAATTCTTCTGATTCAAAAAGGGTATTTTTGGCTCAAAAACGGGCTGTTCGAGCTATGTATGGTGTAAGTTCGAAAACCTCTTGTCGACCCCTATTCAATAGTCTGGGAATTTTGACATTGCCCTCACAGTATGTATTTTCTTTAATGTCGTTTGTTGTTAGCAATATTAGCTTATTCCCAAGAGTTAACAGCTTTCACTCAGTTAATACTAGGCAGAAATCAAATCTGCATGTGGAATGCACTTCCTTGACTCTTGTGCAGAAAGGAGTGCAGTATTCTGCTGCATCCATTTTCAATAAGCTACCACAAGAACTCAAAAATCTTAGCAGTAACCCAAACACTTTTAAGTCTAAACTGAAGAGTTTCCTCATGGCTCACTCCTTCTATTCTGTCGAGGAGCTCCTGGAAGAGCTAAAAAATTAAGCAAATTCCAGTGTTACATTCTTGATTTTCTTTATTTAAACTAACGACTTGTCGCCTGAATATGTTTCTTATGTTTCATTTCATCTGTTTCTACAATCGTGTTATAATTTCATGTATTGACTCGTTCCATGACCATGGAGACTTCTCCTAAATGTGGTCCCACGGAACAATAAATAAATAAATAAAAGAAATAAATGACAAAATATATGTTTACTTTGCTTCGTTTTAACCAGCAGTAATCCATTCCCGGATGAAGCTTATTTTCTTTCTTGTTACAGTTTCTTCTGGTAACCTTTCATCTTCTCCACATGCTTCAGTTTTCTTTCCTCTGGTTTCATTTTCTTGGTTTCTTTGCGGTGGGCCCTTTTAAAATCAATATTTTCGCTTTCTCTTATACATGATTCTTTAACTTTATTTTTTTACAGGTAGTGTCTCATCTGTTTGATGCAGTCTGCTGCTGAATTTCTCCCCAAAAATTTGTTATTTGTTTCATTAGTCCAGTCACACATATTTTATTAATTTTACAGAGAAGATCAATGGCCGTTTTGTAATCACAATTGATGTCTTTGGGATACTTTCATAGATCTCTTCATTACTTCTTACATTTCTACCATCCTTTCTTGGTACCGTACCCATCGTTAAGTCATCTTTCAAATGCGTCCTATCGATGTAACTTGTTATTCATTATCATTCACATTTATTTACATATAATATGCTAAAGTTTGCGTTGTAGTGACTTTGTTTCATGTTTACAGAGACGCAGCTTTGTAGACGCATTTGTAGACTGTGCAACTCCTTACTTTCAACACTACCAGAGAAGCGTGTGATTCATGTGCCTGACAGATTTTGGAATAAGGAATCACTTCCAGATAATGTGTTACTGGACTAAGATAAATTTTATTAGAACTGAGTGAATAGGCCAAATACCTAACTATTTACTCAAAAGCAAAAAATCTGAATAGTAACCGAAACAATTTAAGTAAAAAAATCAGTTCGTTGCTGAAATGGTTGCAAATGGAAGGTACTGTAAACAAGAATGATTCAGTCCAAATATAACCATACTGTAATGCATAGCGGAAAAGCTATCTGCAGTGTACGCTTATTTCATGACACCTGTACGACAACATTCCCACCAAGAACGAAACCAAAAATCTCCCTATTCTTACAAATAAAGACAACCCGTAATCTCTTAAACAGACTTTGCACTTCATTCTTGATACCATCTGTGTACAAAACAGTCCTGTAACTCAAATTCAAAGTGACAATACTAAAAGAATATCTGTGTTATTCGCTTCTGTATCGAGTGTATAAAAACGTGAGTCAGAAATACTAGGGATTTATTCTTGACATCAAAACATTACGAAAAGCTTATGTGAATAGGCGTCCGAAAATCCTTCTTAAGAAAGGTACGGAAGGATTCATAATTCACGGCCCAAAAATAATACATTTACCAAACACATTTACATTTAGAAGAAATTGCTCGAAGTGCCGTTTACCTGCTCCCTTCGAGCCCGCTTTCCATACTTTTCCGTACGTTGTGGAAAACTCCTCATGAGTTACGTATTTGGCCACATCAGTTATGAATACAGTCCCGCAGTACATCGGAATTTGGTAAGGCAATTGAACACGCCAAAGATTTTAAATGTCCCAAACCCCCAAAGGATAATTCAAATCTGGCGATAGAGAAGCCGATGCTGTATATCCCTTTTGGCCAATCCAAATGCTCGGACACTGGTTACATCGAGATACTGTCGAAGTGTCCGTGTATACTAAGGTGGAATACCATCGAGCATAGACAACATTCGTTGGATGAGGCTTAGAGGAATAGCGTCGAGTAAATAAAGCAACTCATATCCGAGAGACTGTAGATACGTTTGCCTAGTAAGACGTTGCGGCAAGTAGGGACCACTGAGATGAATATGAATAATTCCATACCACACATTAAGGTGAGACGCTGTTGATGTTTGTCTTGTCGTACTTCATGAGGGTTTTCGTAAGTCCAGATGTGATGGTTATGATAATTGAAGATCCCATCACGTGAAAAGCCAGCTTCGCCTGTGAATACGGTACATGCTAAGGACTGCAGAAACTCGGCATACTGCCATAACATGCGGTTACGGTAAGCTATTCTTGACTGAATGTCTGCCAGATCTAATGGCTCTGAGCACTATGAGAGTTAACATCTTAGGTCATCAGTCCCCTAGAACTGAGAACCGCTTAAACGTAACTAACCTAAGGACATCACACACATCCATGCCCGAGGCAGGATTCGAACCTGCGACCGTAGCAGTCGCGCGGTTCCAGACTGAAGCGCCTAGAACCGCTCGGCTACAGAGGCCGGCGCCAGATTTAATCTTTGCATCCGTTTCATGCGGAATGTTCCACATCGGTGTGTGATTAACGCCTTCCCTTCTCGCAATTCCTTTTATATTAGGTGCTGGAGTTTCATGCAGAGTACGAGCTCTTCAAGCTCATACCTTCGTACATTGCGTGTTCTCCCATCATCTGCAACTCTTTTATCAAATGAACCTGTGCTTTACAAGCGCTGGTGTAGTCGTACAAACGTTTTTGCACACGACAGTGCCTCACATGGAAACGTTAGGCATAAAGCTAACGTGCTGCATCCGCATTCTCATCCGCTAGATCGTACATGTGGCGGATATCTATCATTCCAGACACCGAGTACATGATAGCGTTGTTTTGCGATGGAAGTCACCCTAAAGCAAAACAAATGGCATGACAAGACCAATTGTAAACAAGGAAGCGATTAAAAAGGCACATTTGAGGTACGTTACACAACCATGAGTTATTATGGCTCTGAGCACTATGGGACTCAACATCTGAGGTCATAAGTCCCCTAGAACTTAGAACTACTTAAACCTAACTAACCTAAGGACATCACACACATCCATGCCCAAGGCAGGATTCGAACCTGCGACCGTAGCAGTCGCGCGGTTCCGGACTGAGCGCCTAGAACCGCTACACCACCGCAGCCGGCCATGAGTTATTATAGAATATTCCTTTCGTGCTTCCCTAACAAAGGATTTTCGGATCCATGTTCACATAAATTTTTTTGTAAGAATAAATACATATAGTTTCTAACACGTACTTTTTTTCACTCTGTGTAGTGACAATAGTCAGACATGACAAGTCATGGGATAGCAATACTCACATACTCAGATGACCGTAGTATCGAGTACATAAGGTACAAAAAGGCAGTGCATTGGCGTAGCTATCATTTGTACTCAGGGAAGTTATGTGAATAGGTTTCCGATGTGGTTATGGCTGCACGATGCAAAGAAGCAGATTTTGAACGCCGAATGGTAGTTGGAGCTAACATGAGACATTCCATTTCGGAAATCGTTAGGGAATTCAATATTCAGAGATCCACAGTGTGGAGAGTGTTACGAGAATACCAAATTTCAGGCATTACCTCTCAGCACCGACAACGCAATGGCCAACGGCCTTCACTTAACGACGAAGAGCAGCGGCGTTTGCGTAGCAAGTGCTAACAGACAACCAAGTCTGCGTGAAATAACCGTAGAAATCAATGTGGGACGTACGACGAAAATATCTGTGTGTATAGCGCGGCGAAATTTAGCGTTAATGAGCTATGGCAGCGGACGACCGACGTGAGAGCCCTACTTAACAACACTACATGGCTTGCAGCGCCTCTCCTGGGCTCAGGACCATGTCGGTTGAATCCTAGACGACTGTAAAACCGTGCCCTGGTCAGACGAGCCCCGATTTCTGTTGGTAAGAGCAGATGGTAGGTTTCGAGTGTAGCACAGACCCCAAGAAACCGCGGATCCAAGTTGTCAACAAGGCATTGTGAAAACTTGTGATGGTTCCATAACCGCGTGGGCCCTGTTTATAGCCAATGAAGTGCCTCTCCTGGTCCAACTGAATTGGTTTTAAGAATGAGATTTTCACTCTGCAGCGGAGTGTGCGCCGATATGAAACTTCCTGGCAGATTAAAACTATGTGCCGGACCGAGACTCGAACTCGGGACCTTTGCCTTTCGCGGGCAAGTGCTCTACCATCTGAGCTACCCAAGCACGACTCACACACGGTACTCACAGCTTTACTTCTGCCAGTACCTCGTCTCCTACCTTCCAAACTTTACAGAAGCTCTCCTGCGAACCTTGCAGAACTTGGTTTTGTTAGATACTTGGGAGACCATCTGCAGCCATTCAACAATGGAATATTTATGGATGAAAATGTGCCTTGTCACCGGGCCATATAACACCGCTGTTGGTTCGAAGAAAATTCTGGACAATTCGAACGAATGGTTTTACCACCCAGATCGCCCAATATGAACCGCATCGAACATTTATCGGACATAATAGAGAGGTCAGTTCTCCTGCACGGATAACTCTTCCGCAATTATGGACGGTTATAGAGGCAGAATGTCTCAATAATTCTGCACGAGATTTCCAACGACTTGTTGAGTCCATGCCACTTCGAGTTGCTGCACCACAAGGGGCAAGAGGAGATCCGACACCTTATTAGGCGGTATCCTATGACTTTTATCACCTCAGCGTGTAGTGAACTATTAATGACAGCATTTAACTTCCATAATGACACTGACTGAATAAACCTAACTTCAGATACACGTAAATATTTTACCACACAAATATCACTGCTTTTTATATTTTTTTAATTTAATTCCTGGTGTTAATAATTATTTGATAGTGTACAGTGATTATAGTTACAGCCGATATGATAAGGTATTCAACCGTAATACTAGCAATAATGACTTGGGAATATCAGCACACAGAAGCAAATACATAATATTAAATACTTATTGTCTTCCTATGAAATTTTTCAGAAGGCACTGCATACTCTAATATTCATATGGTTCAAATTGCTCTAAGCACTATGGGACTTAACATCTGAGGTCATCAGTCCCCTTAAGCCTGACGAAACTAAGGACATCACACACATCCATGCCCGAGGCAGGATTCGGACTTGCGACTGTAGCGGCTGCGCGGTTCCGGACTGAAGCGTCTAGAACCGCTCGAATATTCAGTCTAATACTAATCTAAACGAGTTCTGCTTAGATATGGTATAACGCCTCTTACGTCGGCAACAATATCGACTGGGATCCGATACATACCAGATCAGCCTTGATAGCTGAATTACGTTAGTATGTCTCCACTGAGAAAACACTAACGTCAGGTCGCATAAATAATTCAGTGTCATCTAGTCCATAGTATGAGTTTTCATTGCAACGACTGCCAGTTACCATCTCTAAGCGTAAAAAAAACGACGCAAGAATCGGAGGGAGATCAGTATGAGTGTCGTACAAACACAGACAAACGAATGTTTAGATTTTCAGAAAAACTGGATTATTTATTAAAGACAGAACACAAACTGAGCAGTTCAGTAACTCGTTGGTCCATCTCTGGCCCGTATGTAAGCAGTTATTCGGCTTTACATTCATTGAAAGTGTTATTGTATGTCCTCCTGAGGGATAGAGTGCCAAATTATGTCCAACTGGCACATTAGAGTGTACAAATCCCGAGCTGATTCGGAGGACCCTGCCCATAATGCTCCAAACGTTGTCAAGTAGGAAGAGATCTGGCAGGCTTTCTGGCCAAAGTAGGGCTTGGTAAGCACCAAGACAAGCAATAGAAACTGTTGCCTCAAGCGGGCGGCCATTATCTTGCTGAAACGTAAGGCCTGGATTGCTCAGCATGAACGACAAGAAAAAGGATCACAGAACATCGTCAACCTACAGCAGCGCTGTAAGGGTGCAGTGAATGATAACCACGGTGTGCTGCAATGAAATAAAATGGCGCCCCAGACCACCACTACTGGTTGTCGAGCTGTTGGTATCCCTCCACTGTGTGGGCCGTCTCCACACACTTCTTCACTGCTCATTCAGGCCCAGCTCGAAGTGCGACTCATCACTGATGCTAATTCCACTCCAGTCAATGAGATTCCAGGGCCTGATGACCGGCGGCGACATGTCTGCATGCGCTCCGGACAGTGTCACTCGCCGTACGGCTCGACTACAACAAATGAAGATCCGGGGTGCTTATCATCTCATAGCTGGACCCTTACGGCACAGCGGTACGTCGACGACAATCTTCGCCCAGTTCTGTTGCCATTAATGGTAAGCCACATTGGGCTCGTATTTCAGCAAGATAATGCTTCATTCTTTTTTTCTACCATACAGTTATAGTCAAGAGACCATAACAGCACAGCGACGAGAACTGTTGGTAGCGCATGCTGTGCTGTGTCAAAACGCACGGGGTACGTTTGCCCTTACTGGTGCTGAGCGTCCTGCGTGTTAAATCAATGATAACATCTGGTGGTCACGATAATATACGTGTATGATGTGGAAAAACCAAAATCAAATTTTGTTCCGGATTATATGAGAGCGTCTACGGAATAGCAGGTGGCGAGCATGCGCGACTGCAGCGATATACCATATCGCCCTCGCTGCGTCCAGAAATGCTGCCTGAGCGACGCGCAGCAGCCGGCCGCTATTGCGAAGAATCGACAGCATCGATGATTATTACACTAATTGTTAAAAGTTGGCGTGGCGTTGCGTTTTTGTTCGTTTTAAATGGTTCCTACTGTACAACGAAAAGGGTTAGTTAGTTCCCGGATAGACCTCTCACCGACCAAGTGGTGGTAGTGGTGTATATCATGTCTGATCTTATAGCGTTTCACTGCGTGGTGTGGTGAGGCTACTCAGTTGACACCTAAGTCTTGGTAGAGTGCACGGAATTTTGTTGATTATAGTTGTGGGAACAGTTTCGTTCGTAAAATTTGCTGGGGTGAGTCCCGCGTGAGCCTGATTTAATTGAGAGATTGCTTTGTTAGGTGCTGAGTTTTGTGGAATCGGTGTGACCGATATCCCGTCTGCATTGTATGTTGAGTGGTCGCCACGCGCCCAGAGGTAATTGAGTTGCTTGTCGTTTTTATTGAGGTTGTTTGGGTATTGTGCGTGTGTGTATCGAGAAGGGAAAGCCTCGAACACGTGTTGGTAGTTGTATTTTCAAGACCACTAGCTTGCAGCAGACAGCGAATTGGCTCATAGAACGACGAACTGTTTCACTATCACCGGATGGTGTGCACGTTTTACTGAGTAGACAAGCGATGGTAAACTGAAGGAACCATTTAACGAGCTACACGTAGCTAAACCAAAACTTGATCCATCAAGGTGACGAGTGGCCGATTTAAATGTTAGGGAACTTAGCGGGTAGCGTGTGGTCAACGCCTGAAGAGGTCAAGATTTGCTTTTAAATTGTAACTTAAGGTTAGTTGAAAAGTGGCGGTGACATTAAGATTTTTGTTTGATATTTTTTTATTATTTGTTTCCGTATTGTAGGGACTGATAATATATTTGCTGGCACTCGTTCACTGGTGATAACCAACGTGTATTGAGATACCTAGAAGGAAAATAAATCCAATTTTATTGGGGTTAAAGGAAACTTCCCAGTCTATTCAATTGGTATCTAGTGTGAATATATCTATATCATTTTCGGAAGTATAAAAGAGTGCAAATTAGAGATATTGATACAGTGGAGTTGATATCACGTATAATGTGGTGTTTTTAAAATGTGTTTGGTAAAAGGTTCTTGAACGAATGAAATTATAAATAAGCTACTGAAAGTAGATCTTCTCAATATTAAAGAAAAGATTTCAATTAAGGGAAAAGTTTTCTAAATGATGAATATGTTTAACTGAAGTAATTGAATTATTTACGGAAAGGCCAAAGATTTTGCTACTAACGAAGATTCGGTATTCTGTGACGCATGCGAAGTCTCATCGCTTACATATTATAGCTGCGTCGAGTTGGAATAATATTTAAGGGAGAATTAAAAATGTTTTAATTCCTAACAGTAGTGATGGAAGTGTCCATAAACAGAATAATCATTTCAAGACGGTAGACAGATTGGTATTTTAGTACAAGTAATAAAATAGTTCCGAGTTTATGTCAGAGAGTACGTACTGCGTTGTGAAAAGCTCGTTGCGAAAGATAACAATTGCTAGTTGGATGTCGCATTTATCATCACGCGGGATAATCAGATACTGAAATTAAAGTAATTTGTTGCTCTGACGAGATCCGTATCGTAGACAACGAGAGTGGTTCATTAAATAGGCGCATTTATTCGCTACTGCTTAACTTCAGTAATCACTGGCATGTGAATATTGGTAAGTGATTATTCGCAGTTCTGTCGTGACTTGGTACGATTTCGGCGTCGTGTCTAGGCAGGATGTTGTTCCCATTATTTGGCAGACAGGCTGTTTGCATGGTCAGCGGTTGATGTGGCTGCAGTATTAATTATACTAAGGCTGATTTCGTGTCCGATTGGTTCATTGCCAGTGTGATTGTGGCGCGGGCTAGATTCTTGTCGTCATCAGAGACTCCTCTCCAACTGGAGTCTTCTGCAATTAGATAGCGTTCTGCAGTCCTAACATCTAGTTAAAAATAAGATACTGTACCTAATTAAAGGTGTGGTGGTCGACTGGTGGCCTAAGTACTTTGCGCAACAGGATACTCTGCAGTAACGGCATGGAGACGTTGGTACAGTAGGATCCCTTGTCGTTGTCAATCGATCTTGGGTACTGCTAGTCACGGACCAGTACAATGCGTAACCAACCAGTGATGGTGCGTGCGCGCAATTATCGAGGCTTCGGAAACAGTTATGTGGAAGAAGAGTGTGTACCATATAGGGACTGAATGGAACTAAAATGTTTGCTTTACGAAGCTGCAACCAGCACGACCGCTTTACCATGGCACAGATCCCACAGAAAACCTAAATCTGTAGATCAGATTCTAGCTTTAAATCCCTATCCCTAAAAAGCTGAACGGAAGCGTGTAACGTCCCCTTATAATTATAAATGATTGTGCTGATAAACCTCTTACGTTATTTGAGTTTCAAACAGCTGAGCAAAACTCAACGCACTCAAACAGTTTTCTGTTTTCTTATTCTGATCATCACTAAACTGACGCCGGTCAAAGGCGCTGCAATCATGGACTGTGCGGCTGGTCCTGGAGGAGGTTCGAGTCCTCCCTCGGGCATGGGTGTGTGTGTTTGCTCTTAAGATAATTTAGGTTAAGTAGTGTGTAAGCTTAGGGACTGATGACCTTAGCAGTTAAGTCCCATAAGATTTCACACACATTTGAACATTTTGAACTAAACTGACACACAATATTTTTAGCGCAATGCAATCTGACTTTCAATAATCCCTACAAAAGAATGGCCCTGACTAACAATAACCTATATCTTTCATGAATCACTTGCTCAAAAAAATCTTCGTCACTTGAACTACTGCAATACAGCGAGCGCCAATACTGCCAGCTAAATGAAAGATTCTAACTACTGAAGGCACTAACTAATGATAGGCATAGTTATGAAATGAAAGATTTTGACAGACAACAAAAAATTTATTTACCTTAAAAATGTTCAAAAGTCATCATTCATATGTCAGTTCATGACATCCAGTCTTACGAACTTCCTTTTTCTGACGAACACACGTCCAGATCGTCCGGTCTCAAAACTCTGGCACCTCTCTCCCCTCATCCACCACTGCTGGCGGCTCACCTCCAACTGCGCAACGCTACGCGCTGTTCACATCCAACTGCCCAACACTAGAATAGCGAATATTCGAACAATGCCAAGGTTTTTATATTGGTAACGCCACGTAGCGCTCTGACTGTGCTGTGTGCAGTCTGTGGCTGGTTGGCATTGTTTGAATATTCACTATTGTAGTGTTGGGCAGTGGGGACGTTACAAGTGTGACAGTTAACCTGAAAATAATACAGAATTTTCTATCCAGAATCAACTACAAAGTTCCTTGACTACTGAAAGGCATTCGATAGAATTCCACTACTATTGTTTAATGAACCAAATACGAACATACTGAGCAATGGAACAATGGTTACTGATTTGTGGCAGACTTCTAGATGTCCTGGCGAACTCAACTCAAGGGTACTTCAAGGGAGTATCGGAGGACCTTCACCGTTTATAATATATACACTGTCGGGGGGGGGGGGGGGGGGGGAATCGCCATCTGTGTCTACCCTTGGGAAAGCTAACAGCCAGAAGTCTCAATATGGTGCAATCGTGTGAAACGAGAAGGCAACCATGCCATGGAGAAGCTATCGTGTTTCCTACAGCCAACTGAAGGAGTTTGGGAAGGGTCTGATTGTTGCCTATTATGCGGCTGGATGGTTCTTTCGGATACCTGCCACACAAGTTGGACGTGCTACATCAGCTGTGGAACGATACTGGTATCAGTGATCACGTGAACATTCTCACACCCGTAGAAGAGATTCTGGGCATAGATGTGGCACATATACCTGCCAGGACCGTCGTATTGTAAGAGCAGCAGGGGCATATCGTACAGTCACCACAGCAGAGATAGGAGGGCTTCAGATCCCAAACGTGCCATCACGAACTGTTGCGAACTGGTTCTTAGTTGCGAGACTATGGGCACGCACACCTATCGCCCGTCTTCCACTCACGCCACAGCATCAACATGCACGGCTCGACTGGTGCCGTCGAAGAATCAGTTCTAGGATGAAATGGTGGGCCGTGTTCTTCAGCGATGAAAACAGATTCTGCCTGTACGCAAGTGATGATCGTTTTCACGTACGACGTACACCTGGTGAGCGCCATCTCGTAGAGCGCATTCGTCCAAGATAGGCTGACTACTCTATCCCAGGCCTTATGGTCTGTGTGAACCTATGAATGCGAGCATTTGGTCTGGTGCGATAAGTTACAACTCTCGTTCACCATTGGTGTTTCTGGAGGGGATGCTGGTCTGCTCTCTGTACGTGCTGAATGTTGTTAGACCCATTCTTTTGCCGTTCTTGCAGCAGGAAGGTGATGTGTTGTTCCAGCAGGATAAAGCTCGCCCACAAACTACACGCGAAACGTAACGTGGTCTGCAAGACGTGCGGCAACTTCCTTGATCAGCACGATCTCCTGACTTGTCTCCAAATAAGAAAGTGTGGGATATGATGGAAGGAGAAATGACTCGTGCGACTCATCAAGATTGGATTAGAGATTAGATTAGGTTAGTACTTGTTCCATAGATCATGAATACGACACTTCGTAATGATGTGGAACGTGTCAGGTTAATAAAAGGTGTCTATACAAGATATTACATTACACAAAATATTACATGACAGAATACTTTTTTTTTTTTTTGTGGACGATGAGGAAATTACCCACTTACTATATCCAAAAATTCATCTAATGAGTGCAAAGAGTTGCCATTAAGTAATTCTTTTAATTTCCTTTTAAATGCTATATGGCTATCTGTCAGACTTTTGATGCTATTAGGTAAGTGACCAAAGACTTTTGTGGCAGCATAATTTACCCCCTTCTGAGCCAAAGTTAGATTTAACCTTGAATAGTGAAGTTCCTCCTTTCTCCTAGTGTTGTAGCCACGTACACTGCTATTACTTTTGAATTCGTTCTGATTGTTAATAACAAATTTCATAAGTGAATATATATATATATATATATATATATATATATATATATATATATATATATTGTGAGGCTACAGTGAAGACCTCTAGTTCTTTAAATAAGTGTCTGCAGGATGATCTTGGATGAGCTCCAGCAATTATTCTGATTACACGCTTTTGTGCAATGGACACTCCTTTACTCAATGATGAGTTACCTCAGAATATGATTCCATACGAAAGCAGATAATGAAAATAGGCGTGGTAAGCTAATTTACTGAGATGTGTAGCGCCAAAATTTGCAGAGATCTAATAGCATAAGTAGCTGAACTCAAACGTTTCAGCAGATCTTCAGTGTGTTTTTCCAAGTTCAACCCCTCATCAATGCATACACCTAGAAATTTTGAATATTCTACCTTAGCTACCGATTTCTGATCGAAGTCCATATTTATTAATGATGTCATTCCATTTACTGTGTGGAACTGTATGTACTGTGTTTTGTTCAAGAATAATGAGAGCTCATTTGCAGAGAACCACTTAATGATTTTCTGAAAAACATAGTTTACAATTTCATCAGTTAATTCTTGTCTGTTGGGTGTGATAGCTATACCTGTATCATCGCCAAAAAGCACCAGCTTTGCATCTTCGTGAATATACGAGGCAAGTCATTAATATATATTAAGTGCAGCAGAGGACCCAAGACCGAACCTTGCGGCACCCCATTCTTGATTGTTCCCCAGTTTGAGAAATCACCAGTTTTTTGTATATTATGTGAACTGTTTAGTTCAACTTTCTGCACTCTTTCAGTTAGGTATGATTTAAATCATTTGAGCTCTGTACCATTCATACCACAGTACTTGAGTTTATCTAGAAGTATTCCGTGATTTACACACACAAAAGCCTTTGAGAGATCACAAAAAATCCCAACGAGTGACTTCCGGTTACTCAGAGCATTTAATATTTCATTAGTGAAAGTACGTATAGTTTTCTCCATTCAACAACCTTTCTGGAAACCAAACTGACATTTTGTTAAAACTTTATTTTTACAAAGATTTGAAGCTACTATACAATACGTTACTTTTTCAAGAATTTTGGATAAGGCTGTCAGAATAGATATTGAGCGGTAGTTGTTGACATCAGACGTATCCCCTTTTTTATACAGTGGTTTAACAATGGCATACTTCAGTCCATCTGGGAAAATACACTGCTTCAGAGAGCTATTACATATGTGGCTGAGAATCCCACTTATCTCTTGGGAACAAGCTTTTATTATCCTGCTGAAAATGCCATCAATTCCATCCGAGCTTTTATTCTTGACAGAGTTTATTATCTTCCTAATTTCAGAAGGAGAAGTGGGTGGAATTTTAATTGTATCAAATGGTGTGGGTGAGGCCTCTTCCATTAACTGCCTTGCTTCTTCTAATGAACATTTATATCCTATTTTCTCTACAACTTTTAAAAAACGATTATTCAAAATGTTTTCGATTTCCGGCTTGTTGCTTGTCAAGTTTCCATTCGCTTTGATGACAATGCCGTCATCCTGTACTCTTGGTTGCCCTGTCTCCCTTGCAATAATATTCCAAATTGTTTTGATTTTGTTATCAGAGGTATTAATCTCAGACATGATGCACATGCTTCTGGACTTTTTAGTAACGTTTCTTAATGTAGCACAGTAGTTTTTATAATATTTGGCTGTTTCTGGATCATTGCACTCTCTTGTTGTTAGATACAGTTCCCTTTTGTGGTTACAAGATATTTTTGTTCCTTTAGTAAGCCAAGGTTTTTTGCATGTTTTCTTAGATTTCACTACTTTCTTGGGGAAACAGTTTTCAAAGTCTCTTACAAGTGTATCATGAAATAAGTTATATTTTAAATTAGCATCGGGTTCCTTGTACACCTCATCCCAGTCTAACTTCTGAAGATTTTCTCTGATATTTCTAATTGTTGAGTCATTAATTGAACGCACAACTTTGGAGGGTAGTTTTGAATTACTGACTGGAGCTATGTCATATACTGTAACTAGCTGAGCACCGCGATCGGAAAGGCCATTCTCAGCAGGACAAGAATTTATGTTTTTAAACTTATCTTGGTCTATAAAAGTGTTATCTATCAATGTGCTGCTGTCCTTTACTACCCGAGTAGGAAAATTAATGACAGATGTCAAATAGAAAGAACCGAGTAAGACTTCCAATAGCAACACATACAGAAACAGGTGAACAAGTCGAGCAGGCGTGCCATAATGGAGGAGGCTATGCGATGTATTAATATGGGTGTTTCAGTATGGGTCAATACTTAGTACCTCAGTACCGCTTGTGCTATTGATCTATGAATGTAATCATTTCATGTACGCCATGTACACTGTTGCAACAATAAATCTTGAGTGAACTTCAAACCTCTAAAAGGGTGTACTAATTTTTTTCGTCACTGTATAAATGATCAAGTGGATGTCGTCGTTAGTTGCTTCAGCTGTTCTCAGACGGTGCTGTTGCCTCTCTGTAGGTTTCGAGTGCATACGAGTGTAATGAAATGTAGGAAGGCGAGCAGGGAGCGGAAGATGACACTCAACCTAAATAAATGTAACATATTGCGAATAGGTACGTGAACTACTGGTTCGATTACATGATTGACGACAAATCGCTGGAAACAGTAACTACCGTACAGTATATAGGAGTAACCGTCCACAAAGACCAAAACTGGAATGACCGCCTAAAAGTAATTGTAGGTAAATCAGACGCCAGGTTTGAGATTCACTGGGATGAGCTGAAGGAAATTCAACCAATTCTCGAAAGAGGTGGCTTATAAAATACAAGTTAGATTAATGGAAGAGGCCGCCCGTGTGACCAAGAGGTTCTAGGCGCTTCAGTCTGGAACCGCACGTCCGCTACGGTCGCAGGTTCGAATCCTGCCTCGGGCATGGATGTGTGTGATGTCCTTAGGTTAGTTAGGTTTAAGTAGTTCTAAGTTCTAGGGGACTGATGACCACAGATGTTAAGTCCCATAGTGCTCAGAGCCATTTGAACCATTTTTTGAACCTGAGTCAACAGATGGGGACGTTTGCAAGACAACACCCATCTGCACGAACAGTTCGACGACGTTTGCAGCAGCATGGACTATCAGCTCGGAGACGATGCCTGCGGTTATCCTTGACGCTGCATCACAGCCAGGAGCGCCTGCGATGGTGTACTCAACGACGAACCTGGTTGCACGAATGGCAAAACGTCAGTTTTTCGGATGAACCCAGATACTGTTTACAGCATCATGATGGTCGCATCCGTGTTTGGCGACATCGCGGTGAACGCACATTGGAAACGTGTATTCGACATCGCCGTACTGGCGTATCACCCGGCGTGATGGTATGGGTTGCCATTGGTTACACGTCTCGGTCACCTCTTGTTCGTATCGACGACACTTTGAACAGTGGACGTTACATTTCAGATGTGTTACCACCCGTGGCTCTACCCTTCATTCGATCCCTGCGAAACCCTACATTTCAGTAGGATAATGCACGACCGCATGTTGCAGGTCATGTACGGGCCTTTCTGGATACAGATAATGTTCGACTGCTGCCGTGGCCATCACATTCTCCAGATCTCTCACCAATTGAAAACGTCTGTTCAATGGTGGCCGAGCAACTGGATAGTCACAATACGCCAGTCACTACTATTGATGAACTGTGGTATCTTGTTGAAGCTGCGTGGGCAGCTGTACCTGTACACACCATCCAAGCTCTGTTTGACTCAATGCCCAGGCGTATCACGGCCGTTACTACGGCCAGAGGTGGTTGTTCTGGGTACTGATTTCTCAGGATCTATGCACCCAAACTGAGTGAAAATGTAATCGCATGTCAGTTCTAGTATAATATATTTGTCCAATGGATACCCGTTTATCATCTGCATTTCTTCTAGGTGCAGCAGTTTTAATGGCTATTAGTGTATTACTATTGAAGTAGTTAGAGTGTACGTTCGATGAGGAATAGGGTAGACGTACTACACGCTATCACAAACGTCTCGCGAAATAACCACTACGAGAAAATCCGAGAAATTAGAGCTCATACAGAGTTTTATCAACAGCTGTTTCTCCTACACATCATTCGTGAATGGAACACGGAGGGTTGAAATAATAGAAGAACGAGAGTACACCAGCTCTGTCACACACGAGAGGGGGCGTGCGGAGTATAAATGCAGATACAAGATAAAAAGTTTAGAATCCCCCTTCCATGCTCCAAAGAGAAATTACTTTTCTAATAGCGCCGTAAATACTTCATGCCATAAAATGACAGACCTGCTGTTGATGACATTCCCGTACCTGTGCTCCCAGTCTGTGTGCCGTACTTGGACCTGGGCAATAAAAACACCAAGCCGTAAACTGCTGACGGCCTGAGATTACCTTCGGTCGTTATCGAAGTTATCTGGTCGACCTCTGTGTGCGCTGTTACAGCATTCAGTCTATCCATCCCTTGCTCTGACAGGTGAGTCGTTCTTTCTTGATTAATCACTATTTTAGACCAATAAACTATCACTCGAATTTACTTACTTGAGTTCGGTCTCGAATTTTCTATTGCGAAATCATAACACTAAAACAAAAGCCTACCGTCAAATAACGAATTTCATTAAAAATTGCTAAAATTGCTTTTGCTCTTTCCGCATATAGTGTGTAAACCATAACTGTCATAACGTACTACAATTGCGTAGGGGAAGACGTGGCGAACAATGTGTTACAAGATGTTTGCTGTCTATCAAGCTGGATAGAAACCTCAAATTTGCCTCCCAAAGCCACCTAAACCACAGTGCGTGCATGGCGCGCTATGATATGTCGAATATCTCTTTTCCCCTTTATGCCATCGCCTCTCGTTAACATTCGTCACTTAACCTTTACTATGAGGACAAAGAAACAAAACAGACTTTTGAACAGGTTATGCGAAAACTACTTACGTTTCCAATTCGATCCAGACTTAACGTTTAGAAGCACAGTAGTCTCGTAGAAGGAAGACCAGCGAACCAAAACGATTTAACTGTTAATTCATAAAATTGTAAGGTAAAATGTACACAAACGTCAGTGTTAACGTTGCAGCAGCCGGTGGCGTAAGAAATTCTAATATCTCTAGCGGCGCGCGTGCGCTGTAACTAAGCAGGCTTTAGTAGGCCAGTTGAGGTTGTTCCCCGGCTTGATAGACTAGTTTAAACCCTGAAAATTACGAAATTGAGTTTCATCACCAGAGATTCATATTCGTATTCACACAACTGAGCTGCGGTACGTTACGATGAGTAACTGTAATTAACATACGCAGCGTCACTATCCTAAGGCAAGCTTCTATTGTACAGCATTATGCATGGTGGAAGGAATTTTGAATTATTGCTTCACATTCTGTTTCCTGGCCCATTCGCAAAGAGAACGAGAGAAAAATGATGGCCAAAATGAGACTTCACGAGCCCTAAGCTCTCTTATCTGATACTTCCGCGAGCTATACTTCGGAGAGAGTAGAATCGTGCAGTACGTCGGGAATGCTAATTTATCTGCTAGAACTACGTCTTCTTTCCTCCATGCAGTAAACGTCGTGACTTTTGTCATTTCTGTTAGTTGTACTCCTATAGCTACTTTAATAAGCTGACATTTACTGTGATGACAGCCACAACAAAATGGCGTCGATGTCGTCAGAAATTCACAAGAAAATGACGACGAGTATATTTGAGCATAAACGATACTTTAAATTCAGTCAGTGACTACGTATTGCAGTGAATATTTTCTAATTAATCCCAGTGATATAATTTGGCATTCCCATCACTCCTTTGGCTCTGTTGTAATGGTAAAGCTTTTCCATCTCAGAATGGCAACTCCGCAACTGGACGTCACAACAGAAGAGCTAATCTTGGTAAGTGGCTGACTGCAATGCCAGGTTGGAATAACACTTCGTTGCTGACAGAATCACTGGTGGCACTCATCAGAAAGCTTTTTTTTATTTGTATTTTGTATAGCAGATGTGCTGCAAATAGACTTCTTCAAAGTCTTTACCCAGAGTTAGACGCTAGTGAATTAACGGACATCCAGTTGAAACTAAAGTTGGCTGATTGTTATGATTCAGAATTCCATGCCTCTGCTGCAAGACATAAATTTATCAGTTCGTCTACGAGAAACCGGACAGCTGGGAGCAGAACCCGCGCTCCAGTGGTTCTGTACAAACTTATTTATGTATAGAAATAGTTCATCCGTCCCGGATATCGACAATCTCGACGATATTTTTCTGTTATCGATATCGATACTGACAAAATATCGGCCCCGCGAATTCCAAGACTTTCGAGAAATTTTTAAGTTTAAGTTTCATTTTTGTGTAATTTTTCATACGCTACTGTAATTTTTCATTTGTTTTATTTAATTTGGATTTATATTAATATGCTATGCAGACTGGCAATTGCAGATGCGTTGACTTCTTCTGCCCTCGCGCCTGTTACCATTACTGCTAAGATTTGACGGACATCTCCAGAGAAGAAAATGGTACAGCTGGCTAAAGGGCTATTGTTGTTACACATTGTTTTGTGGAATGCTTCAACGGATATTTTAAGGGATATCGGAATCTCATCCCAAACAAATCTCTTTCCAAACAAGCAAGTGCTATCCTGCATCAATTCCGAGTATTACTTTGCTTCGAAATATTACAGATGCTGTACGTCTCATTGGTATAGGCTGCCTTGGAATATTTTACGCTGAATAAGCAGTTCGTAAAGGACCTACGTCGCTACTACTGCGTGGCGGCAGTAGTTGGGCAGCCTTACGCCTATCACCGCTAGATGGCAAAGGCATCATTTTCATAGTGGCAGTGGGCTTCATCATAGCTCAGCCGATTACGACGAAATACATGTGACTCATCTTTACAAACATTGCTCGTAAATTACTATTACTGAAAACTAGATCAAAATCACTACAGTAGTTTAGGAGGTTTTTAACGCGTTACGAATGCTGTGTAAGTTTGTCGTGGCAAAAGATCTTTTTATGTGATGTAACTACAAATTATCATTTTTGGGATTTTATCCCTTGCTTGTATATGAAATCATGCTTCTTGCCGAATTTCGCGATTCTAGGTCAAAGAGACGTACCCTGTAGATTTTAATGAATTAGTTTGCAAGTATAAAACAATTGCCGTATCTTTTGACTGTGTTGCCAAGGGACCGTAGACTTTAGTATGTGACATAAATTTCATCTGGAGACCTCTACCCGCTCCTGAAAAAAGGGGGTCTTCAACAGACAGACAGATACGCGGACAAAAAAGTGATCATATCAGAGTTCCGTTACCACAGATACGGGCCTTGAAAACGGACAAAGCTACCACGATCGAATTGCTCAGTTGTATGGATTAATGGGTAATTGCAAATTTCAGTGTCTCAATGACCTGTGTAGGCAATCATATGCGGATTCGTTAGTGTGGAGCATGATTTTAGTACATTCCCTCGATGAGTGTTTTAAAAATGATTCATTGAAGCTAAACGCACATGGTCACTCACATTTTTACTATCCATGAGTGCTTTTGAGCATACGACGAAGTCGCCTGCGACATTACAGGATCCCTTCGTCGTTTTTCAGGCTAGTGAAAAACGACCGAGGCCACAGCGCTAACGCTGTCACAGGAAACAAATCAGGCTGGTCTCAGTCGCCCATTCGCGGGTCACTTCCGGAAAACAAGTTCACTGTAGGATACAATCATGTCACGAATGTTTTATTACGCACCCGCGTAAGAATTGTTATTTTCGAAAGGCCGAGTGTAATTCCTGTGGCAAGAAGGTCCACAGGCCAAAGTTTATAATTCTTTGTGTCAAATGATAGTGAATAGTTCACGTTTTATTGACGAAAGTTCGTATAGTGTCAAGTTTTACTGACGAAAGGTTGAAAGGTGATCAACATTTCACAGATTCGTTTTCCGATTACCTTCAGGTCAATGTATTCTTAGCATCTTCCACAGAAACTTTAAAATCAGAAGTGTCAATAAAGGGGAGTCCCGTCACATTCCGACCTGCTAAGTACTTGTCTTCAAGGCTTATAAATTTGCAAACTTATAGATTGTTAGGATCCCCAGAGCTATGACCATTACATAAGTAACTAGCTGCATTAATGATAGTCTGCAACCAATTCTGTGTGCCATTGTGCTAACTTCGCTCAATGGAAGAGCGGTCTAAATAAGTGAACACGTGTCTCAGCTTATCCGTAGATACTCGACCATTTCTGAGAAAATGACGGTCAAAGTTTTCGCTGTCATTTATATGCCTTTCAGGAGGGAGGGCGATAAACCAATGTAATGGCACGCCAGCACAGTAGCTCAGAGTGTTCGGTTAGAGGGTTAGCTACCCTCTGTAATAAAAAACTGAGTGAACGGATCAACGAATAACCTGAACAAATGTCATCGGACGTCCGTCCTGAACAAATTCAACGAAAAATATAGAACAAAATGAGATAAAAAAAGAGATGGCGCAGTGGCTAGCATCGCGGCTTCACACTTTTGCGCCCCTTATCCGAAATCCGATCGTTTAAATTTTATTTTATTTACCTATCCATATTCGTAGAAGGTTAATACACCAATATTTCTTATTAAAATAGAGGATACAAGGACTTAGGTTGAGAAAGGACAAGTTACTTTCTCACCTATTTTTCGTATATGGAAAAATATTAAAGATTTTGTTACAACCTGACCCACCTTGAGCGAGACTCTAGGAAGTTAACAGCCTGAGCAGACGTTGATGGAGCCTGGTAGGGCGCTAAAAGCGTGAGGTAGAAATAGAATGTTGGGAGTTGGAAGCAATTGGCGGTGAGTCCATCCCTCAGTAAATCTTGCTGGATAGGCCCACAATCATACAGGGCAGACTGAGCAGCCCCTTGTTCAGACAAGTCTCCGTCAGAACAATGCTGCGATACCTGCATTAGCGCCCGCCGAAGCCTAGGCTGGGGCTGATGGACTGAAGGAACGTATCTATACAGTGTCGTCATAAACCGGGCATTGTGTGCAGAACCACGCGTGATAAAAATTCACAAGTTTTCATGTTCAATGATACTGCAAATAGGCTTGTGAATCACTTCCATCGCCCGCCTCGGTTGTATAGGAAACTCCGGTGTCAGAAACGTTTGGAAATAGAATCTTTATTACACCTCATAGCTAGGAATAGCAATCTCCAAGGCACAGGCGATTTAGATAAAGTTCATTAAGATTATATCCACACGACTTTGGAGAAAATAATCTTCCCCGTCTGTGAAAACTTAAAAAAAGCCGGTTTGTGGGAAAACGGATTTGTTTTTCGGAAAAGGTGCTAGGCACTCCGTTGCTGGACTTTTGTCTGTTAGGAAACTTCTGGTGGAAGCTCTGGCATGTGTGGTTGGTGCTTGGGACATGTCCTGAGACTGACTTCACTTGCGAGTAATTAGACTGGAGAGACTTACTGTACCGACAGTGTGACTTCAAACGTCTGGGACTACTCGTTTGCTGAGGGCACACTTATTCGTTTTTGGTTTACCAGTCTCGACGTTTGATATCCTTGTGTGCGCTGCCATATTAGTGAGCCAAATTGGTCCTTGGTACGACCAGCGAATGGGTGTGTCACACACTGAAATCTACCGCGATTTCAGGGCTCTGGTAGAGACTAAATTGCGGTCCATCTTCCTGATCGCTAGACCGTGAGATTTTTGCATTTCTTTCGTGGCCGCGATCGATTCACAGGTGCCGCCTCACATCTCGCATCTGCCACACAGAATTCGCCAGCTGCAAGTTACATCGCCGCACGAAGCGAACAGGGTAACGTACTGCGGCTCCAGCCTTGTCAGAGCGCACAAATCTTAATTGCCACTTGCTCTCAGCTGCACCTATATAGAGAAACTTCTGTAGATTTGAACAATCAAAGTCTGCTTAGCGTCAGATCAATTCAGATAGCGTTATCCACATTTTTAGGGCCAGGGTACTTGTCTCACTTCTGCCACCCAGAATTCTTGTCCAATGTGGTCTTAAACCACCTGTTGTTTACGGTATTCAACTTGTTTAGCATAATTTATGCCTGTTTTTTCCTTTTAAAAAAAATAAATGTTGTTAGAACTCTAAAGCTGCTACCAACAATCTCAGTCATTTATATAGTCACCAAACAGGGTAACCTTTCAAGGTGTTTGTCTTGTTGTAGGTTGACTTTAAGTCAAGAGATCCCAGGTCTTTACTCGTTCCCATGTAATAACGAATTTCCCGGTCGCCATCTTGTTTTCTCTTGGTGATTTGGTCGTACTATGCAGTGCCACATAATTAACCGTTGCCTTCTTTTCCTGTTGCATAGGGGCGACGTCTATAAGAGAGTATACATTTCAATAATTCACTATAAAATCACAAAACACTGTTTCCTTAATGCTTCTATGTTCAAATAAGTTATCAACTCACAAAAATGATACATCCGTTGCCGCATTCGGTCCCATGTTTTTCTTTCTCATATCTGCACACAAATTCCAACAAACCCGGGCATAGTAGGTGCTCTTTACGCTACTGCCAATAAAAGTCACTTTTTCCACACTCTCATCTTTCATCCATCTAGTAAAAGTAAAGTTAGACATGTTGCTATGCTTTATAGGAACATGTACTAATACAAAGTATTATATTATCTGTAAAATTGCAACTGGGTTTCATACTATCATCTATTTATTATACGGGCTGAAGAAAAATTCTCGCACTCGCACTTATCAGCACGATTCCTCAAATATTGGCAATACAAAAATGTCTCTCTCAAAATTTCGTCCTGCACATATTTCGTGCAGGAAATGAACGTTAAAGATTGGCAATCTGGCAACATTGTAAGCACGTGTATGGTAACTATCTCCGTAAGTAGACATAGCTGTGCTGTGCAGTTGGTGCAATGGATATCGTTTTGGGTTAGGGTTCGATTCTGGGTCGAGGCTTATGCATTTTTATTTGCTAAAAGTACTCTGCGTGGTACGGTATCTAGCATCTTAATCGTCATATAGCGCTTGCGGTGGGTCTTCTACAAACATTTGTAATTACATACTATGAACACAGACATAGAAATACAATCCTTTTCGTTAGTCAGCTTTTAAAGAAGCCTTTTGCACGTCGTGGGCGCGAATTGTTTCGCTCCACTGTATCTTCTAGATTTCACACTTGTTTTTTGTGTGTCCTCCCCCAATGGTACCATCGAAATTATTTTCAGAGCACGTTGTGAGCCTTACTGGTGACAGATGGACCTGAACTTGGCAAGAATAATAGTTGGTGTTAATTTATGGAACTACTGCGGGAGGGTACCACAAAA
Organism: Schistocerca nitens; assembly: GCF_023898315.1. Classification (NCBI taxonomy): domain Eukaryota; kingdom Metazoa; phylum Arthropoda; class Insecta; order Orthoptera; family Acrididae; genus Schistocerca; species Schistocerca nitens. The sequence continues at coordinate 1,064,704,396 of NC_064614.1, read as the reverse complement.
CAAGTTTAGAATGTAGCAAATGCAGTGGTGTGAAATAATTCGCGTTAAGTACATGCAAAAAGTTTCTTTTAAAGCTGGCCAGTGAAAACGATTGTATTTTCATTTCTGTGTTCGTAGTGCGTTACTGCAAATGTTTTGTAGAAGTAATCGATATAGCACGATTAAGATGCCAGATACCGTACCACGCAGATTACTTTTAGCAAATAAAAAGAAATAATCCTCGCTCCAGGATCGAACTCTCGACTTCCTGCATTCCAGCTAAACATGCTACCCACTGCACCAACTGCACACAACTAACGGTACGTCTTAACAGTTACCGTACACATGATTACAGTGTTGCCAGATTGCCAATCTTTATCGTCCATTTACTGTCAGAAACATGCACAAGAAGATATTTTGTAACAGACATTGTTTCATTGCCAGTAAGAGAGGAATCGTGCTGCTAAGTCCGAGTGCGCGAAGTTTTCTTCACCCTGTATAATCTGTGTGTGTGTGTGTATTTTCAGGGTTAAAAAAATGGTTCAAATGGCTCTGAGCACTATGGGACTTAACTTCTGATGTCATCAGTCCCCTAGAACTTAGAACTACTTAAACCTACCTAACCTAAAGACATCACAGACATCCATGCCCGAGGTAGGATTCGAACCTGCGACCGTAGCGGTCGCGCCGTTCCGGACTGTAGCGCCTAGAACCGCTCGGCCACTTCGGCCGGCTTTTCAGGGTTAAAGTTTTTTAAATTCTCATACTCTTATATTTCATTCTTATATCAATTCTTACATCAATTGTTACATGTTATTCGTATATTTATTCCTCAGAAAGATTTAGTGCATTCCCTTGGGTGACCGTAGCGGTCGCACCATTGCATTCCCTTGGGTGATAGAGATCGTAGGAAAGCGGTATAGAAATTCCAAATACCATGAGCATCTCGCGAAGGCGTGTCTACCACAGTGTCATTTCTTCTATGAATGTCACTCGGCAAAGAAACGACATTAACATTGCTGAAGATTTCACGTATTAGCAATGATTTAGCGTAACGGACCACTGCTGAAGATTTAATGCATTAGCTACAATTTCGCCGATCATTTGTCCGGAAACTGGCGCTTGCAGTTGATTATGAATCGAGATACACTGCAGAAATTCCACCGAAAACAATTTCAAATAATTTCCTCATTCTTTCATTGCTTTTCTTAAAATTCATTCACCAGACAGACAACTAGTAGACTAACAAGACATTCGTGTATTAATTTTCAACAGATATGGGTAGATAAATGAAAAACAAAACTAAAAACAACAGTCGGGTTTCGAACACAGGGTGCAAAAGTGTGAAGCTGCGACACTAGCCTCTGTGCCTGTCACCACCTTTGTCGAAGTGATCCTACGATGAAGGGCATATAAATTACCTCGAAAATTTTGACAGTCTTTTTCGCAGAAACGGTTGACCATCTACAGATAATCCGAGACACGTGTTCACGTATTTTGAATCCCCTTACATTGAGCGAAATTTGTGGGAAATCGGGTTATGTCACTTGTCGTGTTCTTTGCGTGAGAGGTGGCTAGCCACATATCATTCACGCAAAAGGTCATAGGGCGAATTAGCGTTTTAATGACAATCAGACTCGATAGTGGCTCTTGGAATTAAATGAAGGCTATGACAATGATTGCAGCGACACTACTGACACCCTGTTCTTTTTTAATTCTGATTTTATTTACTGTATCCTGTAGTAAAGGTGTACTGAGGCAGACAAGAGACTGTGAGTGTTCGAGGGAGAACATCGACCGCAGTGCGGAATTCAGGAGGCAGCTTTATTTCAGACCGGACAGTCTGCGCCCGGGCTGGAGGCAGAAAGACGGAGGTATTGTGCACCGGCTCGCGCACCGCCGTACTGCCGCCAGAAGACGGGACTTCCAGAGCCAGAGGACAATATACCGAGACTCGGCCACTTATAACGCAGCCCCTGCCCTCCAATGTTGCCGCAGTAACTTACTGGCCGAAACACACGCCCACAGGGTGACGTGGACCCAGTCCGCTGCTGAGGTGAGAGACTTCGTAGAAACGCTGCCAGCATTTCTTACTTTGCACAAGCATAGGTTCCGGCCACAGATGACGTCTTTAGAAAGTGTACTAAAACATCACCAGGCATGAATTGCTATCGGGTGGCTGGAGGCCTGAAAGGCCAAAGAAAATAGAAGTAGGATGACTTGTTTTCCTTTTTCTTTCCCACTGTGCCGAAAGCGCGCCGGCATGGAAGACACAGATGGATCTCCTGTGAAATACGTTCTGAGCCTCACTTTTTAGACTGAGGTAGGCAGTAAGTCAATTGATTGGAGGAATAGTTTTACAAAGCCTCTGGAGGGAGGATTGTAACCATTACAAATATATGCTGTTAGCCATTGTTGGCAGTAAATTTAGAGAGTGCTCGACAAACTTCGGATGCAAGGAAAGCAGCTGCCAGAACGAGGGGATTTGTGCTCTGGGCATACAGTGTGAGTCAACGAGCATTGCGCTCTCATTCAAATAAATGGCCGAAAGAGTCAGCCTACCGGAATTGTGAAACGAAACCTGTCGTCGAGGACCGTGTGTCACAAAGGGCGCAGATTCAACAAGAGATGGGGAAATTCACAGGCGTCTATTGTCTATTGAGGCCTAAGCGCTGTAGTGTGCGAGTGAGACAAACGAGAACCTACATCATAGGGAAACCCAGTAAAAGACGTTTGTGGCCGAGAAGACGTAGTAGTGTTAAATATGGTGCACCTAAAATCGGCTATAAAGGGAAACATTTATGGAAACTAATTCTGTAGTAACGCAGGGAATTAAGCCACAGTAATTTTAATCTGCCATTCAAAAAAATGGTTCAAATGGCTCTGAGCTCTATGGGACTTTACATCTATGGTCATCAGTCCCCTAGAACTTAGAACTACTTAAACCTAACTAACCTAAGGACAGCACACAACACCCAGTCATCAATCTACCATTCACCATAAATTTTCATGGTGATCCCAATAAAACTTGAATATTGATCGTATCTATAATAGTGTAGGATTTATTGTTAAAGTGAAATTCACAGGTTTTGTAACAATGACCTGAATGCTAAATTCTGAACGCCTTAGTCCATCTTAAAGATCGACGTTTCAAATAGAAGCGCATCATTAAAATGACAAATGTTGTAAATATCGACTCTCTAACTTCATTTGTTTAAAAGGTACAGTAAATTTAATTTATCAGTATTTTCAGATAGGCATCAGACCATCATTTCCTCCACACAAAACACATTGAACGATGACAGCATGACACCTTATTGAATCATTAGGTAATAGAATATTTGAAACTTCCTGGCAGATTAAAACTGTGTGCCCGACCGAGACTCGAACTCGGGACCTTTGCCTTTCGCGGGCAAGTGCTCTACCAACTGAGCTATCGAAGCACGACTCACGCCCGGTACTCACAGCTTTACTTCTCCCAGTACCTCGTCTCCTACCTTCCAAACTTTACAGAAGCTCTCCTGCGAACCTTGCAGAACTAGCACTCCCGAAAGAAAGGATATTGCGGAGACATGGCTTATCCACAGCCTGGGGGATGTTTCCAGAATGAGTTAGAGTCTCGGTCGGGCACACAGTTTTAATCTGCCAGGAAGTTTCATATCAGCGCACACTCCGCTGCAGAGTGAAAATCTCATTCTGGAAATAGAATATTTGTTGTAAATTTTAGTGCATAATACGTACTTTTGTTCTTTATTATTTATCAGAAAACTCATTGGTGCAAGGCTGCTGGCCGTGACATTCAAAGTTAAGAAGGAAATTGTATTGGTTTTATGTAAAAGAATTTAATGTTTATTATATAATGGATATTATTGTTACTTTATTTAGAATGTGAAAGTGGTCAAGCTTTGATTATTTAAATATGTTAAAACGTAAAATAATGTAGAATAAGCTGTAGCCAATCAGATCGGAAGGGAACTGCCATAGCCGGTTGAGAGCGAGGATGTTCGGCGCGTGGGAAACGCGGCCGGGGACTGACAGAGGAAAGTGTTTGTGCAGACGCGAAGGCGGACAGTTCGGGTGGAGACACCAAAGTGCACAGTTGTGATTGAGACGCGAAAGCGGAAAGGCGGCCTTTAAGCAGCTCGGAAGTGAAACGACTTTGAAAATTTCGCGTTGTGCGGTATCGCGGGAGTTAGTCTCTGAGCGGTGAGCAGCCGCGCACCTGGTGTGAACTCTACCTTTTCGCATAGATAACTTGTATTTCGCGATGAGATTGTGAATGATCGAACTGTTTCAAATGGATATGCGCTCGACTGTAACAGTAACTCTAAATACGACCACTTTCGCTTTAGTTTGCTTTCTGAATATAACATTATTCTAACGAAATCCCAACTGTGTGGCCTACATCATGTGTGGGTCGTTAATTTAGTTCCTTATATTATTATAACTGTTATTGTATATTAATCAGCCAGACAATTTAACCAAAGAGTCACAAGTGTCTAATTTATGGCCTGTAACGCGACACGCGCTGTTCAACCCCCAGACGAGTTTGAGCCAAGACATTTCGACGAAGAGGAACCGCATATGAGCCCGAACATCTTTGGGATTTTAGCTCGCTAGACTGGAGAGAGAGGAGAACAGGCAACGTACTCGAGAGAGAAACACTTAGGCTGTATACTCTGGAGAGAGAGGAACACTTAGGCTTGGTCTACAGACAGCATAAAACTTGGACTGCATACACTGAAGGGGAAATTACACCTGGGACCCAGACTATAAGGAGAGACGAAGGGCGCTTTCTGATTATACGATACTGCAGTACCTGTAGTATTCAGAGCTATGTTCCTTCAGACATGCATGCATATCCAAAGGAGCAGGCACTGCGGTGACTACAGCTGTTATGAAATATATCAACTTTTTTCGCAGTTGCGGATCCGGATTTCCCGCTTGTTGTGACCGGTCGCATTGCCATCAGATTATCCGACTCAAGACTAGACCTACATAACCGTAAGTCGTCAACCATGTGTCAACAAAAAATGGTTCAAATGGCTCTGAGCACTATGGGACTTAACATCTATGGTCATCAGTCCCCTAGAACTTAGAACTACTTAAACCTAACTAACCTAAGGACATCACACAACACCCAGCCTTCACGAGGCAGAGAAAATCCCTGACCCCGCCGGGAATCGAACCCGAGAACCCGGGCGTGGGAAGCGAGAACGCTACCGCACGACCACGAGCTGCGGGCCCATGTGTCAACAACCTTCACTAGTACATTCATTATGTATAGCCCGTATTCACGTGCAGGAGAGACATTTTAAATCAAAGCAAATTGCCCGGTGTCGGCGGGTTAGAGTCCTCGTGCGGCCCAAATTTTCGGTGTCGTCATTCCATGACACAGCTGATAATTGCCCACATTCGCAACTGGGAATACATTTCATGTATTTCATAACATCTGCAGTCACTGCAGTGCCTGGTCCTTTGAACATGCCTGCATGTCCGATGGAATATTGCTTTGTACTTCTGAGAAACACTGGCCCTGAAATACCGTATTTATCCGCCGACATCGGGCAACTGAGTTTCAATTAATATGTTTTCACTGTACGGGAATACAGAGTGGTCCATTGATAGTGACCGGACCAAATATCTCACGAAATAAGCATCAAACGAAAAAACTACAAAGAACGATACTCGTCTAGCTTGAAGGGCGAAACCAGATGGCGCTATGGTTGGCCCCCAAGATGGCGCATCCATAGGTCAAACGGATACCAACTGCGTTTTTTAAATAGAAACCCCCATTTTATTACATATTCGTGTAATATGTAAAGAAATATGAATGTCTTAGTTGGACCACTTTTTTCGCTTTGTAATAGATGGCGCTGTAATAGTCACAAACGTATAAGTACGTGGTATCGCGTAACATTCCCCCAGTGCGGACGGTATTTGCTTCGTGACACATTACCCGTGTTAAAATTGACCGTTTACCAATTGCGGAAAAGGTTGATATCGTGTTTATGTATGGCTATTGTGATCAAAATGACCAACGGGCATGTGCTATGTATGCTGCTCGGTATCCTGGACGACATCATCCGTGTCCGGACCGTTCGCCGGATAGTTACGTTTTTTAAGGAAACAGGAAGTGTTCAGCCACATGTGAAACGGCAACCACGACCTGCAACAAATGACGATGCCCGATTAGGTGTTTTAGCTGCTGTCGCGACTAATCAGCACATCAGTAGCAGAAAAATTGCGAGGGAATCGGGAATCTCAAAAACGTATGTGTTGAGAATGCTACATCAACATCGATTGCACCCATACCATATTTATATGCACCAGGAACTGCATGGCGACGACTGTGAATGTGGTGTACAGTTCTGCCACTGGGCACAAGAGAAATTACGGGACGATGACAGATTTTTTGCACGCGTTCTATTTAGCGACGAAGCTTCACCAACAGCGGTAACGCAAACCGGCATAATATGCACTACTGGGCAACGGAAAATCCACGATGGCTGCGACAAGTGGAACATCAGCGACCTTGGCGGGTTAATGTATGGTGTGGCATTATGGGAGGAAGGATAATTGGCCTCCATTTTATCGATGGCAATCTAAATGGTGCAACGTAATGTTCTACCGATGTTACTACAAGATGTTTCACAGCATGACAGAATGGTGATGTACTTCCAACATGATGGATGTCCGGTACATAGCTCGCGTGCGGTTGAAGCGGTATTGAATAGCATATTTCATGACAGGTGGATTGGTCGTGGATGCACCATACCATGTCCAGCACGTTCACCGGATCTGACTTCCCCGCATTTCTTTCCGTGGGGAAAGTTGCAGGATATTTGCTATCGTGATCCACCGACAACGCCTGACAACATGAGTCAGCGCATTGTCAATGCATGTGCGAACATTACGGAAGGCTAACTACTCGCTGTTGAGAGGACTGTTGTTACACGTATTGCCAAATGCATTGAGATTGACGGACATCATTTTGAGCATTTATTGCATTAATGTGGTATTTACAGGTAATCACGCTGTAACAGCATGCGTTCTCAGAAATGATAAGTTCACAAAGGTACATGTATCACATTGGATCAACCGAAATAAAATGTTTAAACGTACCCACGTCCAGTATTTTAATTTAAAAAACCTACCTGTTACCAACTGTTCGTCTAAAATTGTGAGTCATAAGTTTGTGACTATTAGAGCATCATCTATCACAAAGCGAAAAAAGTGGTCCAACTAAAACATTCATATTTCTTTGCGTACTACACGAATATGTAATAAAAGATGAGGGTTCCTATTTTAAAAAAACGCAGTTGATATCCGTTTGACCTATGGCAGCGCCATCTAGCGGGCCAACCACAACGCCATCTGGTTTCCCCCTTCAAGCTAGACAAGTTTCGTTCTTTGTAGTTTTTTTCGTTTGACGCTTATTTCGTGAGATATTTGGCCCGGTCACGATCAATGGACCACCCAGTATACATGATGTATGTACGAGTGCAGGTTGTTGACACATCGTTGACGACATATGGAAGTTTGGATCTGGCCGTGAGCATGCTTGATAGCCCAATGTTAAGGCGACCGCTCGCGATAATGGGGAAATTCAGGTTCGAGTCTTTGTCCGGCACAAAATTTCATTGTCGTCATTCCATTAGACAGGTAATGTAGTCCATATTCGCAACTGCGAAAAAAATTCATGTACTCATTCTGACTAGAGGTAAGACTACGTTGTGGCACAGTATGATAGGCCGGGGTAGGTACGTTAACTCAACAAATTTGTGGAATGAGGGAACCCTCGTTCGGTCTCTTTGCTTGACTTCACTGGCCGTCATCATTTAACCTTGCAATCACTGCATACTTGTTGTTTAACTCCGAGATAGGATAATGATTATCGGAAACGGGCGTGATCATTTGCTACACTCATCCCCGTCAGAACGTTGCCAACAACTGGGTACGATAAACAATTTTTTTATATCCTATGCACTACTTGACCTTAGTGAAACATTTGTTGTGAATGTTAGATTGCTGTAACTTTTGCTATGCAATTTATAAAATAAATCTGTATTGTATTTCTTGATTTTCCTTTCGTAGTTGATTAATCAATTTCCCATCCCTAGGCAGAACCAGCCGAAACTCCATTGAACAACTTGTTTACTCACCACTGGCTACTGAGGAACGATCTGATACTTTAGCTGTAGCGGGCAGATCATTAAAGAAAAACAAGCCCACAGGCTGTCACAGTGGGGTATAACGGCAGCGATATCAGTATGGTTGATAATGGTCAAATCGCAGGAAGCTAGTAGTACTCTTGGTCTCGATCTCTTCTCAAGGTTTGATATTGCAGTACTTGACTCAGAGAATCACATGCGGCCTACAGTACCTCAGACTGACCTAAAAGAACTATTTATAAAGTACGCAACAATATTCATTGGCTGAAGACCCATTTTCAAGGACTATGAAGTGCGTATTACGCCGAAATTTTACAAAGCGTTGTGTGTGACTTTTGCTTTGAAGGACAACCCTCATTCGGAATTGCAACGATTACTGGAAGCAGATATAATCGAACTGATAGCCAACAGCCAATGAGCTACACCGACTGTACTTGTGGAGAAAACAAAAGCTCGAAGTCATCTGAAAAGCTATATCATCGACCCCAAAGGACTCTGTTCTCTATTATCAAGTTGGCTGTCCATTCTGACTACCAAAGATTCAAATTACTTCAGCAGATACTTGCCTCCATATTTCTACATTTACATCTACACCACTGGCCATTAAAATTGCTACAGGAAGAAGAAATGCAGATGATAAACGGGTAGTCATTGGACAAATATATTATACTAGAACTGACATGTGATTAGATTTTCACGCAATTTGGGTGCATAGATCCTGAGAAATCAGTACCCACAACAACCACCTCTGGCCGTAATAACGGCCTTGATACGCCTGGGCATTGAGTCAAACAGAGCTTGGATGGCGTGTACAGGTACAGCTGCTCATGCAGCTTCAACACGATACCACAGTTCATCAAGAGTAGTGACTGGCGTATTGTGACGAGCCAGTTGCTCGGCCACCAGTGACCAGACGTTTTCAATTGGTGAGAGACCTGGTGAATGTGCTGGCCAGGGCAGCAGTCGAACATTTTCTGTATCCAGAAAGGCCCGTACAGGACTTGCAACATGCGGTCGTTCATTATCGTGCTGAAATGCAGGGTTTCGCAGGGATCGAATGAAGGGTAGACCCATGGGTCGTAACACATCTGAAATGTAACGTCCACTGTCCGAAGTGCCGTCAATGCGAACAAGAGGTGACCGAGACGTGTAACCAATGACACCCAACACCATCACGCCAGTATGGCGATGACGAATACACGCCCCCAAAGTGCGTCCTCCGCGATGTCGCCAAACACGGATGCGACCATCAAGATGCTGTAAACAGAACCTGGATTCATCCGAAAAAATGTCGTTTTGCCATTCGTGCAACCAGGTTCGTCGTTGAGTACACCATCGCAGGCGCTCCTGTCTGCGATGCTGCGTCAAGGGTAACCGCAGCCATGGCCTCCGAGCTGATAGTCCATGCTGCTACAAACGTCGTCGAACTGTTCGTGCAGATGGTTGTTCTTTTGCAAACGTCCCCATCTGTTGACTCAGGGATCGAGATGTTGCTGCACGATCCGTTACAGCCATGCGGATAAGATGCCCGTCATCTCACCTGCTAGTGATACGAGGCCGTTGGGATCCAGCACGGCGTTACGTATTACCCTCCTGAACCCACCGAGTCCATATTCTGCTAACAGTCATTGGATCTCTACCAACGAGAGCAGCAGTGTCGCGGTACTATAAACCGCAATCGCGATAGGATACAATCCGACCTTTATCAAAGTAGGAAACGTGATGGTACGCATTTCTCTTCCTTACACGAGGCATCACAACAACGTTCCACCAGGCAACGCCGGTCACCTGCTGTTTGTGTATGAGAAATCGGTTGGAAACTTTCCTCATGTCAGCACGTTGTAAGTGTCGCAACCTGCGCCAACCTTGTGTGAATGCTCTGAAAAGCTAATCATTTGCATATCACGGCATCTTCTTCCTGTCGGTTAAATTTCGCGTCTGTAGCACATCATCTTCGTGGTGTAGCAATTGTAATGGTCTGTACTGTATATTCATAATCCGCAAGCCACCGTACGCTGCGTGGCGGAGGATACTCTGTACTACCTAGTAATTTCCTTTCCTGTTCACTGGCAAATAGAGCTCCATATGTTCTCTAAATTCTCTCACTACTGTTCCTCGAAAAGAACGTAGCCTTACCTCCAGGGATTCCTATTTGAGTTCCCAAAGTATCTCCGTAATGCTTCCATGTTCTTCGAACCTCCTATTAGCAAATATGGCAGCCTGCCTCTGAATTGCTACGATGCCTTTCTTTAATCCGATCTGGTGCGGATCGCAAAACACTCAAGCAGTACTAAAGAATAGGTTGCACTAGCGTCGTATATACGGTCTCCTTTACAGATGAGTGCGTAGTTCGTGGTCTCGCGGTAGCGTTCTCGCTTCCCTAGCACGGGGTCCCGGGTTTGATTCTCGGCGGGGTCAGGGATTTTCACCTGCTTTGAGATGACTAGGTGTTGTTGTGTCATCATTATCATTCATCCTCATTTCGGTCGGAGGAAGGCAACGGCAAACCAACTCCATTAGGACCTTGTCTAGTACGGCGGCGCGGGTCTCCAGCGTCGTTCCCCTACGCTCTGTCAGGGAATATGGGATTTCATCATCATTACAGATGAACTTTACTTTCCCGAAATTCTCCCAATAAAACGACCATTCGCCTTTACTGCCACAATTCTCACTTGCTCTTTCCATTTTATATCGCTTTTCAGCGTTACGACAACAGACAGGGAGCAAAGGCCCAGTGTAGGCCTACCTCCTTGAATCGCTAAGCTGTTGGGTCGCTCCAAGTTTGAATTTCAAATGGAAAATCAGGCTTATGCCACGTAACACCACAATTAGCTATGTGTGTGGCGAGGTTTTATCTCGAACAACAAAACCGCTCATCTCTTTTTCAGATCCACTCCATTCGGTTCGCCTTCTTGGTCAGCCACTGTATCAATAGATTCCGCCAGGCGTCAGGGTTGAGTCTCCTTGGGACAGCACCAAGAGTTTAGACGGAGTCCTGACGGTGGTCTACAACGTCGGCTTTGAGGCGTCTCATGCCACAGACACGCCCACAGAGCGTTCTCTGCGACATCGTAGACTCATAAGAGGGAGAAGGGGGGAAACTGCCATATCCTAGGGCTTATGCCATCCTGCAGTTCAGCGGTGTCTGCTGGGTTGCCTGTTTGGCAGAAAAAAATGGTTCAAATGGCTCTGAGCACTATGGGACTTAACATCTGAGGTCATCAGTCCCCTAGAACTTAGAACTACTGAAACCTAAATAACCTAAGGACATCACACACAGCCATGCCCGAGGCAGGATTCGAACCTGCGACCGTAGCGGTCGCGCGGTTCCAGACTGAAGCGTCTAGAACCGCTCGGCCACACTTGCCGGCTGTTTGGAAGAAGTCAGAAACATAAAAAAAGCATGTTCATGGTCAGGCTTGAGGAAAGTGCCAACAATCAGATGCCAACTTCGCCATACTATTTCCCTACGCGTCACATATACAGACATTGAACAGGAGAAATATTCTCCTGCTGGGATTGTATTTCACAAGGTAAAAATTATATACAAATAAATATTCAGACTTTATAGATGTAGAATTTGACACTTATGAATTTAAAACATTACTAGGACCAAAATCATTTAATGGAACAACATTCATCTTCATTTCAATCTTTATTATAATGAGTCCAGCAGGCACCATTTATTTCCCAGTGGGCATCTAGTTATCTTTGAGCACTCTTCTAGTTATCTACTGTGGTCTAAGAGTATCTACTGACTCGACGACGTCCTACAAACCAGCTCTCCTAGACTTTACTTAGAATCTTGCATGGATAACTTACTTTCTTGGACTCTATATCTACTCGGTCACTAGTGGACGTGTGCAGCTCCCCATACGAGTTGAACGATGTGCACTGTGTCTTGAATAAATGTGACTAGCTCGGTTTGTTGTAGTTGTGTAGACACACTGATAAGCTAATGTTTGCTCTGCGTGCAGTACAGCGCACTGTGGTGACAGTGGTAACAACCAGAACTGGAGACGTCCAAAATTTTTGTACAGACTGTCTATATTAATTAAGCTAAATCTACAGGCGCTGTAGCACACGATAGGCATGACGTCGACGTTTATCTTGTTAGTACGTATATGAAGTCAGATAAGTGTTTGTAAATTTAAGTGTAATAATGGATACCAACAATGTCAAATTCTACACTCCAACATATCTACAGCGAATTCAGTAAGTTCACTACTTTATAAGCCCCTTATAAAGTAGTGAACTCTTATTTGCTACACATCCTAGTAATAATAGTAATTCTGCATCCCAAATGCGTTTCAGAATTGTGGACGAATACTCGAACCTTTACGATACAATTTTTTTTTTAAATAGAAAAGGCAGAGAATGACTGAAGTAATCCAAATTACATTTTCTTTTATTCGTATTCTCTTCATCTAGTCCCTCTCTCTTTCTCTCTCTCTCTCTCTCTCTCTCTCTCTCTCTCTCTCACACACCCACACACACACAGACACACACACATACACAGACAGACACACACACACACACACACACACACACACACACACACACACAAACGCGCGTGCGCACACACATGATCTGTGACTGATAATTATCGAACCACTTTTGTCAGTTCTTCGAAACGTGCAGACTCTGAAAGCAGCAAATTGCCGTTTCCTCTGTCTCTTAATTAAATTTTTAATTAAACCAGAGGCAATTCATGTAATTCAAGCGCCAGAGAACATCTGATTAATTATGTTCGATTTTCAGACGTTTCTTGGAAACATTTGTTGTTCAAAGACTGCATCATCTCTGTTCGTTTTCGCAAAAATGAGCTGCAGTAAATAATAAAAATTAATGCATATAGCATTAATGTTACAGTACTTTTACTGATAGTTGTTGAAATATGAGGGCTATTCGGTAAGTAATGACCGATCAGTCACGAAGTAGAAACCACAGTGAAAATCACAACCGTTTTATTTGCAATAGTTAGCTACACCTTACACCTACAGTCACCGCTCCGACTTACACATTCATCGTAGCACTGAATCAACTTTTCAATAGCCTCGTCATAGAAGACAGCCCCCTGTGCTCTCTGCGTTGGACTGCAGCGCATTGTCTGCGTCAAAATGTAGTCTTCATAACCAGCGGTTCATTTAAACAGAGACGAAAATCAGAGCGAGCTAGCCGACCGGTGTGGCCGAGCGGTTCTAGGCGCTTCAGTCTGGAACCGCGCGACCGCTACGGTCGCAGGTTCGAATCCTGCCTCCGGCATGGATGTGTGTGATGTCCTTAGGTTAGTTAGGTTTAAGTAGTTCTAAGTTCTAGGGGACTGATGACCTCAGATGTTAAGTCCCATAGTGCTCAGAGCCATTTGAAACATTCAGAGGGAGCTACGTTCTGGCTGTATGGTGGGTAATGAAACATTTCCCATTGAAAACGGTGCAGTATGCGTCCCAGAACTGTCGTGACGAAGGAAATGCATGACGGTACGTTAAATGGAGTTGCAGGAAATCAGGCGAAATCTCTCTGCAGGCACCCATAATTGACGGGAGACAACTATTTTCTAAAAACCTTTACGCTCTCACTGAGCGCTCAGAATTGAGACTAGTGGCGTGATGCTATCTACTGGAATACTAGAGACACTGTGCAAAGCTTCATCGGATTTTCACTGTGGTTTTCATTTTGCGACCGATCGTTAGTTATTCTGCAAATAGCAGTCGTAATTTTTTTTAATTTTTTCGCCGTTTTCACGTTTTTGCTTCTTTTGGACTCAAAAATTAACTCTATTGCTTCAGATGGAAACATAAACTGTCTACACATGCTTAAAGGGGAAATCAAAATCATTGCTGACGACTGCTTTCCTTCACAATCTGCTACAGACCTCAATGATCTCCACACACTTTCACCAGGGCTATTTCACGTCATTTCCACAATGTACGACTGCACGTTTGCCAGACCGTGAGATGCATGCCACAAACGCCCACCCACCTACATGCTTAACGGAAGTGGCATATGCAACACTGTATGTATGGCTAACGCCAGGGAGCCATGGTGGTCATAATCTCATGCAAATTACAGTTAATTTTAATGAGTACTTACGCATTCCAGCTGGTGAGCCAAGAGAAATACATTACTGCCCCAAAAAAGTATGAACGTGACAACTTCACCATTTTGCAATCATTATCAACGGAATAATTCAGCAGCGTATTTTTGCGACGCTGTTGTTCACCAGGGGAACGGCATTATACCGAAATTACAATGAGACTGTTTCCTGTTTTTCAACGGCGCCTCGAAGGAAGACTACTACGCACCTCCAGCTTAAATGTGTAACTGAAAGACCCTCATTTTTTAAAAATTATTTCAGTGTGTCTCCTTTTTATAAAGAAATTGACGTAATATATTTTCAGTGTCGTGAAAAAATTTGATTTCATCTTCAGTGGCTTGTAATATACATATACTTGTGTTTAAACTACAATACTTCTTTGCATTTTGGACATTAGATATTGAAGCTATATACGCTTCCAGTACTTTCTGCTTATCTGTTATGCACCGGTACTCAAAGTATAAATTTCTACTTTCATCACAGATAAGCAGCATGAACCATGGCTATTTATAACCTTAATATATAATGTTCAAAGTGTAAAAGAAAATAGTTTACACAAATGTGTATATATTACAGGCCATTGAAGATTCATTGCAAATAATATCGGCGAAACGCGTATGGCAAGAACAACATGTGTAAGTAGGCTGTTTAGGTTTTTTTATTGGTAACGCCACCTCTGTATAGAAAATCACTGGCTGTGCGGTGTGCAGTCTGTGGCTGCTTTGCATTGTTGTAATACTCGCCATTGTAGTGTTAGGCAGCTGGCTGTGAACAGCGCATAGCGTTGGGCAGTTGGAGGTGAGCCGCCAGCAGTGGTGGATGTGGGGAGAGAGATGGCGGAGTTTTGAAATTTGTCATGAACTGCTATATTTATATATGATGATATCAAGGTAAATACATTGTTTGTTCTCTATTAATATCTTTCATTTGCTAACTATCCCTATCAGTAGTTAGTGCCTTCCGTAGTTTGAAACTTTTATTTAGCTGGCAGTAGTGGCGCTTGCTGTACTGCAGCAGTGGGAGTAAAGAAGATTTTTGTGAGGTAAGTGATTTAGTGATTTGTGAAAGGTATAGTTTAATGTTAGTCAGGGCCATTCTTTCGTAGGTATTTTTTTGAAAGTCAGATTGCGTTGCGCTAAAAAATATTGTGTGTCAGGTTAAGGACAGTCGTGTATAAATGTTCAAAGGGGACGTTTCATATGTCGACCTTTAGCCTAGGATACCTCACTGGAATCTTCTGATTTTTTTCTTGTAGTTTGTGTAATTAGTGTAGCTATTGTTTATTGCTAGCGCGTAATCATAGAGAGAATTTCCTTTGTAGTTGTAGTTTTTCATTGTTGTACAGTAAAACAGTTGTGGCATGCATGTAAATTTGCAGCAAGTATTTCGCAGCTGCACTTACAATTAACGAGATATTATTTTCAGTGCTATGTTAATGTGTTCTCTTATTTTTGCTCTTCAAATTGTGTTTTTCTGTGTTATCGTGTGAAATATTGTGACAATAATGGCGTGTGAAAAACGTAATACTAGGCTCCAAAGTAAACTGAGAAATGACAGTAAAGACGAAAGCAGTGTGTTAGCGCCACCGAGTAATGAATTAACTAATGTTCAAAGTAGTAATTTGGTAATTGTGCATAGGGAAATGGAGCGGGCGGCAAACAATGGCGTAGACAGTGAAACAAATAGTGAGCAGGGAAGCATTATCGATCGATCGGTCGGCAATAGCTCGCCTCAGGAATCCGAAATGACACGACACGATCTCGCAAATACTGTAGATTCAAGTTTTGGATCCTCACCGTTTTCTCAAATAAGTCAAGACACATTTTCTGCTTGTCAAAATGTGAATGTTTCCGGTGCAAATTCACCGCCGAAAAGCACTGAGGAACATGTTTCAGACACCAGTGCATTGTTATTACAGTTAATGCAATAAATGGGACAAAAGCTACAAAAGATAGACACAACACTTGAACAAAATCAGAAACAAATGGGACAAAATCTGCAAAAGTTAGACACAATGGAACAAAATCTTCAAAAGTTAGACGCCACACTTGAAAAAACACGTGAAGATTTAACTACTGAGTTACATAACATTGAATCGAAATGTCAAAAAGTCTGCAATGACGTAAAAATACAAATTTGTGAGCATTTTCAACCTATTTTTTCGCGGCATGAAAATGCATTACAGAATCACGAAGCAGCCATAAAAGAACTGCAAACCATTGTTCATGAAAATCATGAGACCTTGTCGGCTAAAATTGACTCAGTTGCATCTACCGATTCGGTTACGCAACTTGCAAAAACTCAAGAAAACTTAAAGGACACAGTAGATTCGATTTCAACACAAATGGACACTCTGAAACTTGGTTCAGAAAAACACACTGAGGAAATGTGTTCACTATCGGAGAAGGTAGCCGAACTTTCGGATCAGTTCACTAACTTATCTACGAAGGTAGATGATAATCTGAACGACACAAAACCGGTAGTCTTTAATGAGACAGAAGAGTGCGAACAAATTAGGAAACTGAAACAAAATCTGAATCAAATTAATACGCAACACCAAAGAGAAATCCGGGAAGTACAAGATCAGCTGACACAGGTAATACAAGAATTACGTATTTCAGAGGACACTCGCGCCCCAACACGGGAAGAGGGACTTAGAAACACGGAACACCCACAAAATAATAACACAGCGCATTTCGGAAATTATGAAAGAAATTGGCAAGGTGCACCGAATTTTGAGATGGAACCGCCGACACGATGTAACAATGACCGATATGCTACTCGCCGACACGATGATTCAGGGAGAAATTCTCCACCACATGACCGACAAACAAGAAACTATGTAAACTACCGACATGACGTAGGACGATATATTCGTAACGACAGACCTGAATTGCATCAAAACTGGCGGGATTTAAACAGAGCAGGGCCCTCTCGGCAAGGCGAATTTGTAGAAGTTAGGTCTCCTAATCCCAGTAACGACGCGCGCCAACAAAGAAACAGACAATGACTCGCACCGGAGGCAGCCACGTGCGCCCGCTGGCTCAGGGAAAAATAACATAGACGCTAACCCTGAGAAAAATTCCAGTATTCTTTACCGACGTATGCTACATGATAATCGCGTTAAAGTTGAAACTCTGCGTACTAGGAAGAGCAAAGGGTTACACCACATTTCACATGTGAAACCATTTATTGAGAGATAATCCGTTTTTAACTTGGTCTTTGCCATAAAACTTTTCACTTCACGCTACTAGTACAATTTGTCACTCTGAGAAACCGTTAACATGCAACAATGTTTGAAGTTAAATATCCAATCTAGAACCAAGAGAACTTATTTAAACAGAAATTACGAATGCATTGTTATAGTGAATAGATGTCACAGTGTTATTGTGTGTGTACATTCTTGCTTGTTAGTTGCACGATTACGTAACGACTATAAGGCTTACATACTTAGAACATTTACCAGTACTGCTAATGAGATTTTAGTGCAACATTTTGGTTTACTTGAAAATACATTCTGAAATTAAAGTGCTTTCTGAGAGATACCAAATGACACAGAGGTTAGTTTATGTGATAGCTACACGATTTTATCACGACGCTACTAATGAGTGACAATTTACGATGTTGCTTTTGCGGTGTATATGTTTTATATCTGCACAGTTTTCTGAATTCTTCTGGAAAGAAAAACATGTTTTAGTAGTAACTTTTGTGGTATAGCAACAATGAGACAGCCTTTTTCGTGGCACAACAATACGTTACAGTACAGTACTTTCTTCATCACAACAATAAGCGTAATAACTAAGATATCTATACACAAAGCATTTCACTTTTGTTTATCATGAGGTAAGTACATTGACTTCTGCAGAACTTAGCTTTCAGAGCACGATAAATACGAGACTTCCACAGAGATTATCTTACAACATGACGCACAGTTTAGCGCTACAGTACACGTATTTGAGTGATTAATTTCGCACTTAAAACATTTTTTTTAAAGATATTTGAAGTGCAATGATACAAGGGTTTTCCGTGATACATTTCATTCCATTGCTGTAATCTGTAACACCTGAGGGTATAATTACATTAATCCTCAGGGGGGTACACGCTTACTTTGTGTACCATGTGTGTGGCAACCACAAGGAACCCTAGCTAATATGGTATTTGCTTATACAACTTTACACATCGGTACCATATTTCTCTAACACACAAATTACACAGCTATCTGATCATGTAACTGAGAGATAAACATTTTTTTTTTACTACATTAGTGACAGATGTTTACGTAATTACACAGTTGAATAACTTCACACGTATGAAATTGCATTTTGTCAGTACTTTGTGAACTGTTCATATTTTTTTGGAACCATTGTGATACTATGAGAACTTTGAATGATGTATTTGGTAAGGGAGCATGATTTTAAAGTACGTTTGAGGTTGATGACACTATTGAAATGAGCAGAGAACTTTTTTAGGTTTTGAAACTATTGGAGGAAGCTACGACGATTTTGAGAGTTGACTGAGGTGTTATGATGTTATTTTTACGACGACGATGTGTATTATGCTGCTGAGGTATGTTTATGGTCAAGAAGCTGATGCTATATGAGGAATTTGATTATGCTACATATTTCATATAATGAAATATTAAAGAAGCGTCGACGAATATATATATATGTGTAATAAGGTAAGGAGTAATGAGTAGCGGTTAGGGACACTGACTTGTGAAAAAGGATGTTGGAAACCAAGAATCCTACTTTAAGAGGTAGGAAATGTGTGTAAATGCGTGAATGTATCACAAAGCCGGCGAAAAATTTTTGGACACTGTTATATTTATAGGATTTTGTTTCTACACATTTGTAACGCAAATTTTCGACCTGTGAATTTTTTATATGAGACTGTCACTGTAGCGAAAACTGCTGTCGTAAATATTTCGGTATGAAAGGTAAGTGACCGTGACGTAATTCGTTGTCAGCGGCCAGGTGTGCCAGCCGCCTTGAGAAAAAGCCATTAGGTGGTAGAAAAAAAAGGGGAGGCTATTATCCTCGCTATTGACATTCCTTTGTAGAAAGCATCGTAAATACGACACGCTAATAATAACTTGGAAACATTCTTACAACTGCACACCTGATTAGGACAAGTGTCTTTCTACGAGAGTTGAGAGAATTTCTACTAACTTATGAAATGTCACATGACTATTGAATGATATTTTTATGCTTTGCTTTGCGTAATTGCTTATTTCATTTGACATCTGTTTTCCAGTTGTGTTGCAGCATTGGTTTTATAAAATAAACTTAAATGCATTTGCTAATGTGAACACTTTCTGTCAACAGATCTATTAAATAATTACTTTATGATCCACATTCTTCGAAAAAGGAGCACTTGGAAAGGAAAGAACAATAAGAAGGGACTAGTAACAGTAACTGCATACATAATATTCTTTTCAAGTACATGGTAATATTTTTTTTACAATAAGTTGTTGTGGTGCACCACTTTAATTACATAGACATTAAGATGTGAACAGACATTTCCCTTATCTGCATTGTTGTCTTTAGTGTACTATTTTTTTCTGCTTGAGCTTTGTCATGTTTAGATATAAGCTGCTGTTTGCCAGGCATAGTGCTACTGAATTTTAATTTGTGTTACTCTGCTAAGCCAGATTTATTTTTCTTGTTTGCTATACATTGCCTTATATTAGTCGTAATATTGCAATTGCTTCGCTAATTTCTAAAATGCTGCTTCCTTTGCAAATCTGCACTTTTTTGTCATTGCTGTTTGCGTTAACTGTTTTATGTGCTGCTGCATTGCCTCGTCCCTTAGTTTAGCATCTGAGCTCAGTAGATTTAAGTTAGCTTAAGAGGGGGTAGACTATATAAGAAACTAGTTGTGATGAATGGAAAGAAATGCATTGAAGGTATATGAAAACGTTTTGAGCCAAAATGAGTATTGTACAATGATCCGTAATTATTTTGAAAGAAATATGGTTAGAATACAGAAAGGAGGTATAGATAGGACTTTTTGGGAATAATGATGAACGAAGGGAGATCTCCAAGAAGAAAAAAAGTTTTGTTCGCAAGATACTGCAGTAAAACAAACCCTGTCCTTTCCCTTTCTGTTATTCCGCTATGTGTTTGTGTACTCTTGTACATTTGTGTTCTTCCTGTCTTTATGTGTTTATCTGATGAGAGTTGTAGAATTTTTTCTGATAATATGTTATTTACCTTGTAAAGATGCTTAGACATTATTTATTCTGTTTTGTTTTAATGCTCATGTGTGAAGTTGATATTCCAAAAGTTATTCTGATCTTTCATGTATGTACTTCTGTCATAATTCCTGTGACACTGATGTATATGTTATTTCGATTCTTTTGTACAGCCTGTATCACAAATGTTCTCTGTATTGTTATGTTCTTTAATGATGTATTTTGTACCTTTGTTATTGTATTCTCATGTTATAAAATTGTAATTGACACCAGTTCATCATATTATTAACTTGTAAGTTACATTTCACTGCACACGTTTCTGTTGGTCATAGTATATGGACAATATGTGAGAAGTAGGGACTGTTAGTGTTTGTATGTGTGTTAATAATTCAGTAAGGGACTGGATAACAGCATTGCTGGTTCTAAGGACAATTCCAAAAACTTTGTGAGTGCACAAGTGGTGGTTTATGGACTTGCTATATTCTCCGCAAGACTCTTCGATGGTGATTGTGCATCTGCACAGTTGCAACAGATGGCTGCTGGTCGTCTCTACAAGGACTACAGTGGGTCTGCATCTTTGATGGCCCACCATTACCATCATCTCTACAAGGACTGCAGCGGGTCTGCACCTCTGGTGGCCCACCAGTACCGTAATCTCTACAAGGACTACAGTGGGTCTGCGTCTTTGCTGACTCACCAGTACCATTATTTCTACAAGGACTGCAGTGGGTCTGCGCCTCTGGTGGCCCACCAGTACCGTAATCTCTACAAGGACTACAGTGGGTCTGCGTCTTTGCTGACTCACCAGTACCATTATTTCTACAAGGACAGCAGTGGGTCTGCGCCTCTGGTGGCCCACCAGTACCGTAATCTCTACAAGGACTACAGTGGGTCTGCGTCTTTGCTGACTCACCAGTACCATTTTTTCTACAAGGACTGCAGTGGGTCTGCGCCTCTGGTGGCCCACCAATACCGTAATCTCTACCAGGACTACAGTGGGTCTGCTCTGTGATGACCTACCCACCAATACTCTTCAAAATTTCGACTGACTCCGCTGTGGGTTTACTCTGTTGTGGCCCATTACCTGTCTGCATGTAGAGTCAGCACTGTCTTTTCGTTGGAAGGACAACAATACTTCTTCAATACTGCATGGAAATCCACTACTTCCGTGTGCATTTTCTTTTACTGCTCAGACTTTGAGAAAAAGACTGATATTTTACTGTGTTGAACGATTAGGACTGTCTTTATGGACTGTGAGAAAATTTTAGCTTTTGACCAACATTGTATCAATAAGTGTGTGCATTTGATTTCTTTGTTATTGTAATTATGAAAAATTTTTTCAAATCTGTATTGGGCACTGCCCAAACCAATTTGTAAAATTTTTTGTGGGGAGCATGGGGGCTATGTAAGTAGGCTGTTTAGGTTTTTTTATTGGTAACGCCACCTCTGTACAGAAAATCACTGGCTGTGCGGTGTGCAGTCTGTGGCTGCTTTGCATTGTTGTAATACTCGCCATTGTAGTGTTAGGCAGCTGGCTGTGAACAGCGCGTAGCGTTGTGCAGTTGGAGGTGAGCCGCCAGCATTGGTGGATGTGGGGAGAGAGATGGCGGAGTTTTGAAATTTGTCATGAACTGCTATATTTATATATGATGATATCAAGGTAAATACATTGTTTGTTCTCTATTAATATCTTTCATTTGCTAACTATCCTTATCAGTAGTTAGTGCCTTCCGTAGTTTGAAACTTTTATTTAGCTGGCAGTAGTGGCGCTTGCTGTACTGCAGCAGTGGGAGTAACGAAGATTTTTGTGAGGTAAGTGATTTAGTGATTTGTGAAAGGTATAGTTTAATGTTAGTCAGGGCCATTCTTTCGTAGGTATTTTTTTGAAAGTCAGATTGCGTTGCGCTAAAAAATATTGTGTGTCAGGTTAAGGACAGTCATGTATAAATGTTCAAAGGGGACGTTTCATAAATAATATCGGCGAAACGCGTATGGCAAGAACAACATGTACCACTCAGCGGGTTAGACGGTTCTAAAAGTAATAATTAACAACATGATATCATATGCAATTGAGGACCACAGGACAAAAAAATAGTTTACGATGTCTGTTTCATTAATCATTAATTTTCGAGTTAGTTTCTTGGCATTAAAACATTCAATACTACCCTGTAGCCAACCGACCCACAGTTTTTTGTTTTCTGCGGCCTTTTGAGTATACCGCAGAAAAGTGATTATGTTGTCTTTCGAATTTTATGCGTCCCTGCTTCTTATGTTTCCCCAGGTTACAGTAGCGAAACTGTAGTCCGAGTTTTCAAGTAACTCCTTCCACCTCAGTGTGCTTTTGCCCTTAAACCACGTCTTCTGCTGCGTGCACTGCTTCTCATGAGAATTCAACAAGCTTTTATTGTCATGAAGCTAATTTTGGATTCATATGTTCTGAAACAACTAACAACCTCGCTTACTAAAACGTCTGTTCAGTATATCTGCGCTTTGTAAATCACTTGAAGCAGGCTGCCTGTTATGCCTCATAGTCGTATTCTTTGGCACTTCGACTACGTAGCGACTATCAGCAGTTCGTTCATCCATAATTCGGTCCCAGAACCCCAACTACTAACCTGAACCTTCTTTCTACCTTGATGGCTAAGTTACAGCATACTAAACTCACATACACAGGCTGTCACCAATGCAACATCGTTACTACAGGACTTGAAAAATTTGAAAATAACAGAACGTAAAATGGTTGCACATAATTAATTATAGTTGAATAAATTTAATATTTCAGCATCAGTTTAACTGATTTAATAAAAGTCAGGTTACAAAATAATATTCCACACGTTTTTATGTTATGTTATTTATTTATTTACTTGTCAATACGTTTCATTCTCTAGGTACGACAGGCTATTACAGTAATGACTCCCAGTAGAGGCGTGGTGGCGTTGTGGGGGGATGGGGGGGGGGGGGTGTCGCGGCGCAGGCTTTCAGCCAAGTTGCGCCTGTAATGGGGAGTAGCCGCATAGATATTCCCAATTCAGAATATTTGGGATGAAATTTCAATTTCGTCGTTTGCCTTACGACCAAGTTGCATTATCTTCCGTTGGTATCACCCACATAATAAGGTCTTACCGCAGTGATAACGAAGGGTCCCGTCGGATACCGAAGTTAAGCGATCTCCGGCTTGGCTAGCACTTGGATGGGTCACCGACCGGGTCTGCTGAGTACTGTTGCCCTTGTGAGGCAATTGAGGAGCTACTTGATTGATAAGTAACGACAACGGTCGCGAAAACTAACAACGGATGGGAATGTAGTGTGCTGACCGCCATGCCCCTCCGTATCTGCACCCCTGACGCATAAGGGCTGAGGATGACACGGCGGCCTGTCCGTATCGTTGGACCATAAAGGCCTGTTCGGACGGTGTCCGTTTAAGTTTTGGAATGGAACAGTGACGTAATATGTTAACGGATTTATCTTTATAGGAGTTAGTATAGCAAGAGCCTTTACGACAATGTTTATTGAAAGCCTTCACTGAGCTTTTGGCTCATTAATTAAGACTCTGTTCTTGCATTTTCAGACCTCTGTCCGTTGTCAGATATGCAGTGAGTGTGTCAGTTCACTTTAGACGACGATGAAATCAACGATCTTACATTCCCTATTGAAAGCCTTCCTTGCTGTTATTTCCTGATAATGGTCTTTGACTGTAGACGCGGTGTTTAGTAATGTTGTTCTGGACCTTTAATTCTAACAGGCGAAATTTTCTAGTAATCATTCCCATTTACCTCCCACCGCAAATTATCTCCAGATAGTTTTGCTGTTCAAAAAATTGGAAAACACTCAAATGTTCAAATGTATGTGAAGTCTTATGGGACTTAACTGCTAATGTCATCAGTCCCTAAGCTTACACACTACTTAACCTAAATTATCCTAAGGATAAACACAAACACCCATGCCCGTGGGAGGACTCCAACCTCCGCCGGGACCAGCCGCACAGGACATGACTGCAGCGCCTGAGACCGCTCGGCTAATCCCGCGCGGCGGAAAACACTCATCAGTGTTTCGGATGTGGGTGGGAATTTCATTTATACAGTTTAAAGATTTACTTACTGAAATTTATGGTATTTGCACAGACATTGTAATTGTATGCTATATATCCGCACATTTATTTTTCAAACCACTATCTAAATTATGGAACCACAGCCGTATATTAGTTTTACAATCATTTTTTGTAGAACCAACAACAGTGTTTAATTCGTTACACACTTGTAGTGTTAAATTATCACTTACTTCCACTACAAAAAGCACACTACTTCGTACTTCATTCATTCGGTTCTAAATTCAAAAATTATATCACTAAATTCCAGCTGTTTCCCTATTGTTACAAACCATACTAAAAATTATGTCACTACATTCCAGTTGTTCCCCTGTTGTTACAAACCATACTATAAAAACCTAAGAAGTCGGTACACTTTTTGATACACACGTCTCTTTATACCTCACAGCGCTCTCTAATGTCAAGTGTCTCTGTCTCTCTACCGCATCCAAATACGTCTCAGATTTCAGATATAACAAATTAATGTTCTTTGCTGGTGGCTCTTTGACATCTTTACAAGGAGATTTCACATATCCTACGAACTTATTAAATATTATTGCTATAAGTACTCCTACACAGCAGAATTACGTAAATCCAGTTACATACATCTTGGGGGTTTTCTGCCCTATTCCCTCCTCAGTATATGGCTATCTACATTGCGGTGATAAAAGTGATGGGATACAGATATGCGCTCATAAAGAAGCCGGTAGTATCGCATACACGAGATATTCAAGAGCAGTAAATTGGCGGAGCTTGCAGTAGTACCCAGGTGATTCATGTGAAAAGGTTTTCGGATTGACTATTGTCACACGACGGAAATTAACAGACTTTAAACGCAAAATGGTAGACGAAGCTAGACGAGCAGACATTCCATTTCGGAGATCGCTAGGCAATTCAGTATTCTGAGATCCAGAGAGTGTGTCGAAAATACCAAATTTCAGGCATTACCTTTCGCTTACGGGGCTCCGGAACGCCCTATACTTGCAATGTTAAAATAACGCTTATAAATTACATCTTTCCTCACAAAGTATTTGAGGTAGGAAGTTGAACGTTTTACAGATTATTTATTGGAATATGGGCTACAACTTAACACAGGGATTTTACAAAATTTTAGTTCAGTTATAAAAGATGATTTTTTTTCAATTGTAATGAAAATTCACAACATTTTTTTGCAATTTTTTATTTATATTGAAACACGTATGTTGTATAGCGGCGATGGTGAGGCATGGTAAGAATCTCTGACCAGAGGCAGTAGCGCGAAAGTTCAGTTCTGTTGCGAGCAGTTGCGAGTTAGCTTTTAGAGATGACGCAGTCGGGGTCTAGATGAGAGAGAGTTCAGTTGTGTGTGAGCAGTCGGCGGGCGTCGGCACCGCAATGGTCGAGATTCAGGACAAGGTATATTATTAAGCAGCATCGCGCTCAGCTAGTAATGTAAATTAAATGTAATGAACTTTAAAGAATCCCCCCAATAATAATTTTGATTTCAAAGCAATTTTAACAAAGAATTATTCGATTTCCTTCCATTTCCTTTAAACAAAAAAATTTTTCAATTAACTTAAAAAAAATATTAGTTATTGCGATGCATCTGCTGCAAGCTGTGGCGCAGAATAAGAGCAGAATTTTGACATGCAGTTATATTAAGGTAAGAAATTAATTCTGATTTTTGCACAGGGCCAAAGACCGACATTTCGGTTAAATTGAGTTTTGATTATCACTGTAGTTTCATTGTCATGGGATTATCTTACTTTTTGTGTGGAGAACTTACACTTGAGTCAGATTGCTAATTTTTGCTTAATTGTCTTTGTCGTTAATATTTTTGCGGGAAGGTTACGCTTGGCTCCATTTCTAATAAGTATTGTCCTTTTTCAAATTTTCTGTGGGGAGGTTACACTTGGCGACACCCAGTCCAGGATCGTATTTCGTGAGAATGTTTTGAAAAACAGTCAGATATCTGCTCTTATTTGCTTAAAAATTAGAATTTGGCGCAACGCTTTTATTAATTTGTTACTTTCTTTCTACAGGTCAACGGCAATTCGTTGCTCTGTTGTAATTTTGTTTGTTGCTTTTTGCATTTGTGCTTATTTGTTTTGTGAATAATTTGTGACTATTGTAAAAATGCCGCGAAAGACTATTAATAGTACGTCGCGAGGTGTAGTGAACGAATTTATCGACTTAAACAACTTGACCGATAGTACTAGTGACACGCAGTGTAATGATGACAATCCTGCGTTCACTGACAATCAATGCGTTCCAACCACTAATGATGACCTTTGTCTTAATGATGAACAAGCGAACTCAATTGTCTCCTCTGTTAATTTGACGACAATTGATGACGCGGGGCGCTCTATTGTAATGAGCGCTGCCCAGCTTAACACACCCGGTTTGAAAAATTCAAATAACGTACAGACAAATTTGTGTAATGAAAATGGACAGTGTACTGAAAGTACGACGGATCCATTTAATTCAGAAATAGTGACCGACAGTGTACATTCGACTGGCAAACCTTTTTGTAAATCTCAGAATAACCAAATGGTTACAGAAAGCGATTCAATTCCAGATCCACCATTAAACAGCACTGAGAATAGAAATGCTAATTTTGGCTCGGATCCAATTATGGCAATACTGCTACAATTTAGGGAAGAATTCAAACAACTTAATGAAAAACAAGACAAACAGAATAAAAAATTAGACGACAATGATGAAAATCTCAAACAACTTAGTGAACAGGCTAGACAACAGAGTGAAGATAACAAACAATTTAAAGACAGTTTCAGACAACAGAGCAAAGATTTCAGACAACTTAGAGAACAGAACAAACGAGATAACGAAAATCTCAAACAACACTTAAATGAAAAATTAGACAACAATTCGAGACAGCTTAGTGAACAAATTAAAGCCGTTGCCGCGCAGTGCCATGACACTAAGGAACAGTTACGCGAGGAAATTGAGGCTTGTTCACGAAAAAGTAGCGAAGAAATTAAGTCTGTTGCTCAGGAATTAAGGGAATTGCAAACAGCTGCAACAGAAACACTCAGAGACGAAATTAGCGGAGTCGCTAAACAATGCTCTGAAAAAGCTACACAATTACGCGACGAGTTTAAAGCAATGACGGTAGAACTTTCGCGCTCAATGGATGAAAAGATTGACGCGAAATTCGAACAACAGAACACTCAAATTAACGAACGTCTTAGTCTTCACATAGAAAACAGTGATACGCGTTTCCGCAGATTTATTGATGATCAAAATAAAGTAAAACGTCAAGTAATGGAAACAATCACTGCTCAGAGACAGGAAGACAAACGTAAGATGTTTGCGAAAGCGAAAACATACGTGGACAACAATATTGCTACAGTGTCCGACAAAATTAATACCATCGAACAGTCAAATACAGAATTACGTGACGAAATTTCTGATCTGAAATCGAAAACAGACACATACATAACAGATTTTCAAACAGTGACCGACAGACTCGAACAATTAGAACTAACACAGGATTCCGATGTCGTGAAAGCTGATGTTAAAAAACTGAACGAAACTACACGTAAGTTGCAAAAACAGATTAACGCCTCTGATTCTAAAACCGATGAACAGGTAAAAATACTGACTGAAAAATGTGATGAATTGGCCAGTCGTATTGATGTCATCGAAAGCACTAATGACAATAAATCAGACGATACTTCACCGGTTTCATTTAACCAAACACCTGAATTTCAAAATTTACAGCAGACAATTAATGAGATCGATTCGTCTAATAACACCTTGCATAGAAAATTGTCAAGCTTACAGCAAGAGGTAGCAGAGATAAAAAATATTTCGGTTAATAACACATCACAGCAGACGCCATTTTTCGAACATTTGCCAGACTCACGCAGCGCGTGTAATTTGAGTAATCTACAGAGAGTACGGGACTTATTTTCCGAACAACCACAGTTCAATAGATTCTCTTACAATCCTGATCCTGTTCCATCACACAGAGACGATAATTTCGATTACAAACATTTTCTGTCAGTAAGAAAATTTAAAGTGTTTAAAAACGACAGAACACAGATTCACCCGCTAGATTGGATCCAACAATTTAGCTTTGCTTTTCCACCGACTTGGCCTGTAACGCACAAACTGGAATTTATTTGTAGCTTTTTGGAAGGCGAACCGGCAACTCGTATGAGACCGATCGCGAGACAATGTTATTCAGTAGAGGAATTTCAGAATGCTTTTCTATCAGCGTACTGGTCGAAGACGACACAGCGCGGAATTAAAGATCAACTAATTAGCTTACCGAACTATGAGAACTCAAACTTTCCGAGTGTGACGCAATTTTTTGAGCACATGGTGCAACAGAACCAGTACCTAAGTGAACCTTATAGTGAATCCGCACTTATACAATTATGCATTTCTAAATTACCACGGTCATTAAGAGTTTCACTTCTAACCGGTCAGCAAAAGGAAAATATTTCAGCATTCAGAGATCTGTTACAGCTCTTGGAAGTACAACAATCTGATTATTCGTTTGTAAACAAAAACTTTTCGTATAATAACCAAGGTCAACAAACTTACAGTAATTACGATCAGGGACGTAATTTCAATAGGAAAAGTAACAGTCGCTTTAGAAACGACAACTACCAGAACTTTGGTAACAGACAAAATTCTAATTATCGGTATCGTCAAAATTATGAGCGACAGGAACCATATTTTAGTAATAATAGAAGTTTTTCACAACAACAGCAACAAAACCAGCCGGTTAGCATACCTAACCAACAATGTAATACACAAGGTCAACCCAACTTTAATGTTTCGCCGCGTGGACGTATAGTCCCAGATCCAACAAATAGTAACACACGGCAGCAAGGAAATAACTACGTACAGAGAAGACAGTATTTCAATTCCTATCGCAATGCACCGTATAGGAATGACTATTACGACAGACGTAGAAATAATGAGGACAATTTTCAGCGCACATCTAACAACAGTCGGTCATACCAACAGCAAAATTACCCACAAGAACATATTCTCATGAATGAACCTGACAGTAGGTATCATCCAGAGCGTAATACGTCTGGAAGAAGTAATAGAACAGTTCAAATAGTAGAAATGCCACGGAATCCTCCTGATAATAATAACACGTCAGATAGAATTTGACTAGATACTGTAAAAATCGCATCTTCCAATAATACAAGCACTAGTTTTGACACGCGAAATGTTGTTCACGAAAATGTTATTACTTTCGACGACATCCGAGACACTCTTTTACAGGAAAGACCAGTTGTTCAGAAAACTATTTCACATCCTGTCATCGAAATTAAAATTGGTTCATCGAAATTTTCAGCGGTAATCGATTCCGGATCACCTATGTCAGTCATTAATGAGGAAACTTTTAACGAGTGTAACAAAGAGAATACCTATCCCACATTACCTTTAGGCAAAACGAAAGTAAAAGGAGCAGTATCGAGTAAAGGAGTGGACGTAAAATTTCAGACGCATTTATCATTTTGTATTGGAGGTCATACTTTTCACTCAAATTTTTGGATTGTTCCTTTATTGACAACAGACGTTATTCTAGGTACTAACTTTCTCGTACAACACGACGCAGTGGTTGATTTTCAAAATTCCTATTTAATGTTGAAGGACGAAAATGTACAATTAGCTTTAGAGTTTCAGCACTCATTATCGACAGAAGAGCAAACAATTAACCGCACAGAGGTCATTTCCGCAACACGTAACATAGACTGTAATTCCGCATTGTTCACGGATACGTACGTACACAACTATAATACTCCAGACGAAACTGACTACGACGTAATGCAGATGATTTCCGACAAAGTTAAACAAAGCAGTGCAAATACAGACGACGAACGAAAGCAATTACACAAAATTCTTTTACAGCAAGCTCCAGTTTTCGACAATATTCCTGGTACTATGTCCGGCTTTATGTATGAATTTCAAGTCAAACAACACGACACATTTAAAGCAAAGCATTATCCCATTCCATATATCCACCGAGAACAAGTTAAAAAAGAGTTGCAGGATATGCTTGACCAAGGAATTATTGAACCAGCAGTTAGTCCGTACATAAACCCGCTGCATATTGTTAAGAAAAAAGATGGCTCACTTCGCCTCGTACTTGATTCACGTCACATTAATGACATTATTATTAATGAAACAGATCGACCACAGACATTAGAGGAACTTTTACAGAAATTTCATGGTACTGCTATTTATTCTACATTAGATTTGAAATCGGGATTTTGGCAAATTCAACTTCATCCAAATTGCAGAAAATATACAGCTTTTCTCTGTTTTGGTGACTGTTATCAGTTTTGTAAATTACCATTCGGCTTAACTATTTCTTCTGCAGCTTTTATTCGCGGTTTGAACACAATACTTCCGACAGAGCTTAAAGACAGAATCACGACGTACGTAGACGACATTCTTATCGCAGAAGCTAATTGGACTGAACACAATATGATTCTTGAACGACTATTGCAAACTTTTCATGCACAAGGACTTACAATTAATCTCAGTAAATCGCATTTTGGCAAAACTTCTATAAAATTTCTTGGACACGTAATTTCAGCAGAAGGCATCGCGCCTGATCCAGAAAAACTTCAAGCTCTACGTGACATTACTGTTCCCACAACGAGGAAACAATTACGCAGTTTTTTGGGCTTAATTAACTTTTTTCGTAAATTTATTCATCACTCTGCATTAGACACACCTAGATTATGCCAATTAACAGGTAAAAACACTATTTGGTCATGGGATAAGCAAGCACATTCTGAATTCGTGAACCTGAAAGATGCTTTGTTGAATGCTCCACTTTTATCGCACCCAGACCTTACCAGAAATTTTTCCATTGCCACCGACAGTTCTAACACAGCTTTAGGCGTACACATTTTTCAGGAAATTGAAGAAGATGGTTCTAAAGTAATTAAAAACATCGCATTTGCAAGCCGCATTTTGTCACCTGCTGAACGAAATTATTCCGTCACAGAATTGGAAACGTTATGTGTTGTATGGGCTTTTACGAGATTTCGGCACTTTCTTTATGGCAGACATACCACCGTTTACACAGACCATAGAGCTATCCAATTCTTACTTTCGGCTAAATTCACTCACGACAGGTTAAGTAGATGGAAACTTTATTTGCAGGAATTTAATTTTACGATAGTTCACATTCCCGGCACACAAAATGTAATAGCAGACGCATTATCCCGTTCTCTCAGCAACAATCAGCAAGACGTCGCAACCAACTTCTGCAAAGCAAATTTCAGCGTCATGTACATTCAGCAAGTTGCATTTGAAAATTTTATTTCATCGTCATTACAGGACATAGCACGAGAACAAAGCAAAGATAATGTGTGGAAAGAAATTAAACACCTCTGGCAAGATAAGAATAATGTTACGATTAGGAAACACTACACTGTACGCAATGACATTCTGTTTCGCCGCTCTCATCCTGACAGCAACAATTGGTTATTATGCATTCCTGACGAACTTGTTAACAAATTAATCTGGTACACTCATTTAAGTTATGCACATTACGGAGCTAGAAAATGTTTTCTTATACTGAGACAGAACTGTTATTTTACAAACATGGAAAAACGTATACGACGAGTTTTAGCGTCATGTAAAATTTGCCAGAAAGCTAAGTCTGACACAACTTCACACATTCCTCCATTATATCCCATTATACCTGTTAAATTAAGACATATGGCCGCAGTAGACATTTTTGGTCCAATTCCGAGAACTAATAGAGGTTTTTGCTACATCTTTGTCGCTGTTGAACTCACTTCAAAATTTGTTACTTTCACTCCGTTACGCAAAGCTACTGCTAAAACTGTTTCGAAAGCATTTGTAAAGCATTTTCTATTTCATGTAGGGCATGTGAAGAAAGTAATTTCTGACAATGGATCACAATTTCGTTCTGCTATATGGACACGCATGTTACGAGCTAGAAACATTTCTCCGATTTATATATCCAAGTACCACGCTTCCTCGAACCCTTGTGAACGATTAATGAAAGAAATTGGTAAACTGTGTAGAATATACTGCCACAAAAGACATGTTAATTGGGACACACACATACACTCATTCCAAGATGTAATTAATTGCATTCCAAATGAATCCACTATGATATCTCCGTCTGTAATACTGAAAAACGTTGAACCACCAAACAAAATCAAAGAATTAGTAACATTTCCTACATCTCGTCGATTACGACACCACGAAATAATTGACATTGCGCTGAACAACATCAAACGTGCCGCAGAGCGCCGGAGAACACAGCAAAAACAGGTTTGTAGACGCCGAGACTTTCACGTTGGACAGAAGATATTAGTACGTACACACTATTTATCCAGCAAATTAAAAGGTAAGTGCAGTAAATTTGAACTTCTGTACGCAGGTCCATATCGGATTCGCAGCATTCCTCACCCCAATGTTGTACACGTCGAAACTCTGAGAACCAGGAAATCGAAAGGCAACCACCATTGGTCAAACATAAAACCATTTATTGAGTGAACATACTTTATGATTTATCACGCCGTAATGCTATTTGCTTATTTTTATGAATATTTCTGCAATTATATTCACATGACTACTTATTGATGATTATCGTATTTTTTCTTGGCAAGTGCCCGGCAAGGTAAGGTTAGCAGGTCGCTCTTCTTGTCGTTACACATCAGACCGTGCATATTTTCCAGATGAACTTACACATTTTTATGACCACTTATGCAATTATATTTATATGACTACTTATTGATGATTATCGTATTTTTTCTTGGCAAGTGCCCGGCAAGGTAAGGTTAGCAGGTCGCTCTTCTTGTCGTTACACACTAGACCGTGCATATTTTCCAGATGAACTTACGCATTTTATGAATAATTATGCAATTCTCTGTAATGACGCATTAATTTTATCAAATTGTCTCTCCATTGAAGTCTTTAATTATCGCTTCTATTAACTACACCATATACAAGCTGAGCACAACGAATGTCACATTTTGTCTTTCTTATGTATGTACGATTGTTCTCATGTTTTGTTTGTATGCACTGTGAACTAGTTAAGGTATAACACACACCATTTGACTTTGACATTTTGTCCTATGATATCTCAACATCGTGACTGTTTTACATTTTCCTTTTTTGCTGCTGCATTATGATATTGTCTGTACACTTTTTGCCTTTAAACACTGTCTATGCCCTTGACATATTACGTTTTCTGTCATGTTATGCTGTATGCTTAATTTTGTCACCATTAACCAGTCATTATTTAATGGGTATCTGATTTAAATGCAAGACATTAATCTTTGTTCTTCAATTTCAGAAAGAAATGATGCGTAAAGGAAATACATTAAACAGAAATGGGAATTTCACCTACGGAATAAACGAAAGAAGATGCAATAACCTTATGAGGAAGAGTAAATGGATTAGGATTAACAAGCATTAACAAGAATATACTATACACATCGCAGAATAGCAGTCTTAACTAATTTTTTCTTTCAGAATACGAAGCGATTGATGCAAGCTGTCAGACAGAACTACACATGTTAGTTTTAAGTGATGTAATATGCTAGGTATAAGGAATAGTTATGTGATGAATAATGAAGTGATTTTTTTTGCAGATGATAATGAATGCTGATGATGAATAATGATGAAGAATATAATAATATGGATAATGAAGTTTTTCTTTACAGGTGATGATAATAATGAAGTTATGATAATATGGATAATGAAGTTTTTCTTTACAGATGAGGATAATGTTGAAGTTATGTATTTATGCTATGTAGTTATTTAAGTATTTGTTGCAGTTTGCTTTGACAGCAGGTGTTATATTGCATAGTAGGATGACTGAAGATTTTGGAAAGGACAGCTATGGAACACATTTTTTATACACATTTCACTACCTGTTAATTCGAAGTTCACTACTTTTCAGCATAGTCTGCGTTTCTTCTTTCAGCTCAATAATCCATTTTGTATTTTTTCAGGAGAAGCTTTTTATGATACTTACTAAACTTGTTACCTATTATACCTGTTCTAGTACTTGCTTTTTTTTTACCCATTTGTGTCTATCATTTATAAAGTGATAACCTTGCTACAGCTGACTCATGACGAATGACGTTACACATATTTTTTCATTTATAGGAACAACCTAGAAGCAATTTTTTCTCTTATTTCTTCTTGCTTTCTCTTATAATTACCCAAAGCAATGCATTGCTAGCAGAAAAAACAAATGTATTAACAGTCCCAGATAATGTCACTAGTTTATGATAATTCTGAATAATACTGATCAGCTCTGATAGTATGTCACTTGAATAATGACTTCTTAATGATACCAAAACATAATTGCCACTATCTATTGTAATGTAATTACTTATAATGCCCATGCTTATTAATGCTATGATTGTAATTAACTGATTTTTTTAATAATGATTTCTTAATGATATGAATAATACTGAATGATGACTAATGTTTTATACTATTCAGTACTTGCTGGCCACTGAGTGCCCATAATTAATGTAATTACTTATTATGCCCATGATTATTAATGCTATGACTGTAATTAACTGATTTTTTTAATAATGATTTCTTAATGATATGAATAATACTGAATGATGAATAATGTTTTATACTATTCAATACTTGCTGGCCACTGAGTACCCATAATTAATGTAATTACTTATTATGCCCATGATTATTAATGCTATGACTGTAATTAACTGATTTTTTTAATAATGATTTCTTAATGATATGAATAATACTGAATGATGAATAATGTTTTATACTATTCAATACTTGCTGGCCACTGAGTACCCATAATTAATGTAATTACTTATTATGCCCATGATTATTAATGCTATGACTGTAATTAACTGATTTTTTTAATAATGATTTCTTAATGATATGAATAATACTGAATGATGACTAATGTTTTATACTATTCAATACTTGCTGGCCACTGAGTGCCCATAATTAATGTAATTACTTATTATGCCCATGATTATTAATGCTATGACTGTAATTAACTGATTTTTTAATAATGATTTCTTAATGATATGAATAATACTGAATGATGACTAATGTTTTATACTATTCAATACTTGCTGGCCACTGAGTGCCCATAATTAATACTTTTTATGAACATGTTCTGTAATATTAAAATACATGGTACAGAAATGTTCAATGACTAGAGTATGGATACCGCAAACTACTTATGTAATCACTAATCAAGACTTGTGTGTTAGTTAATGTCCTTCACCTTCTGACCTAACTACCTGAAATTATTGTAACATCCATTTGTCTTGTCCATCCTCATTATCATGGAGCACTATATTTGGTTTTTGCACTAATTCTACGTTGGTGTGCTTCTTAAGAGCGTGGTGTTGACACGACATGCTGTCCACCACCGTAAGCGATGAAGACGTTATTATGGTCCCACTGTTTGGTGTACCTGGTGTACTGCCAAATGATAGCATGGAATATTACTACGACGTTTCAGTGTCTTGATACGCTGATAAATACTTCTGGGAACGGAACTGCAGATTGTATCACTTAGTGTTGTGATTCTGTGGAAAGATATGGACTTTCAGTGCAGCTGTGTGCAAACTAAAGTGCTACAACCATGATACAATCCTTTCCTGTCCTATCCTAATAGTGAAAATCATTTTTAACTAACACCATTTATGTTCATGGCCTATACATTTTTTTTCGATTTGTGGAACTCCAGTGCGAGTACACTTATGTCACCTGTCGACATGATTTTTTTGCCATTATACTAAAGACATTTTTCGAATTGTTCTGAAGTGCAGTATGTGTGCACTCTTGTCATCTATATTGTATATACTTTTTGTGATTTGATGATTTTTCTACCCTTGCGTTTATTTGTTATAAAAATGTTCAAAAATTTTTCTGTGCATGTGCACTTATGTGAATATGTTTTCAACTGAACTTCAGTGCCTGTGCACTCTTCTCAATTTTCGATATGATTTGTGTTCATTCTGCATACTTTTATGATTTATGTCATTTGTTACTCGTTGTATATACATTTCGTCTTTTGCTGATATGTTCTCCACTGCAGTGCATGTGCACTCATGTCCCTTGTCAACATGATTTTGTTCAGAAAATGCTACAGAATCTCACAGTGCGTATGCACTTTCTTATCTGTCAAATAATTTGTATATACATTTTTCTGATATGTTTTGTACTCACATTTTATACTATAAGTGAATATTTTGTAAATTGTAAAAGTTAATTAGTTAAAAAAAATTTCTTGCGATGGCAAGTCCACATGACTCACCATCGCTGCCAAATTTTTTGCCCCCCAGTGGAGGGTTATGAAACACGTATGTTGTATAGCGGCGATGGTGAGGCATGGTAAGAATCTCTGACCAGAGGCAGTAGCGCGAAAGTTCAGTTCTGTTGCGAGCAGTTGCGAGTTAGCTTTTAGAGATGACGCAGTCGGGGTCTAGATGAGAGAGAGTTCAGTTGTGTGTGAGCAGTCGGCGGGCGTCGGCACCGCAATGGTCGAGATTCAGGACAAGGTATATTATTAAGCAGCATCGCGCTCAGCTAGTAATGTAAATTAAATGTAATGAACTTTAAAGAATCCCCCCAATAATAATTTTGATTTCAAAGCAATTTTAACAAAGAATTATTCGATTTCCTTCCATTTCCTTTAAACAAAAAAATTTTTCAATTAACTTAAAAAAAAATTAGTTATTGCGATGCATCTGCTGCAAGCTGTGGCGCAGAATAAGAGCAGAATTTTGACATGCAGTTATATTAAGGTAAGAAATTAATTCTGATTTTTGCACAGGGCCAAAGACCGACATTTCGGTTAAATTGAGTTTTGATTATCACTGTAGTTTCATTGTCATGGGATTATCTTACTTTTTGTGTGGAGAACTTACACTTGAGTCAGATTGCTAATTTTTGCTTAATTGTCTTTGTCGTTAATATTTTTGCGGGAAGGTTACGCTTGGCTCCATTTCTAATAAGTATTGTCCTTTTTCAAATTTTCTGTGGGGAGGTTACAATATGTTCAAAAATATACAGTTTTTTGGAAAAAGGCTGTGTTAAATTATGCAGAAGGTACTGTGTAACATTTACTGAAAGTTTGAAACAAATATGTTTGGAAAATCCTTTGGAAACATGTAATTAGTATGAGAAAATAAAAGTTTTGGGAATCGAGCGACAAAGATTGGATTAACTTTTTAGTGCATTCCAGGTCCATAGGATGGATTATCTTCATCCTCTGCAAACTCCTCTTCCAGCTTCCTCTTGTTCCTCCTACTGTTTACTCTTGCTTGTATTTCTAGACTCTTTACAGCCCTGTCTGCAGCCCGAAGGCGTTCCTTGTCTAAAGCAAGCATCGCTCGTACCATGTTAGAACCTATCTTCGTTCCCATATTTCTAAATACCTTGCACCTTACAATGTTGCCATCATTGAAAGTCGCAACAGCATCATACACACCAAAGTGAAGTGTTTCTATTCCAACAAATACAGTCTTGGGGATTCTCGACCATATAACACTATTTAAACTTTCATTGGGGTTTTGAGTTTTTCCGTGAATACACTTTTTCAGCAGTTCAGGTGCTGCTAAGTCTCTGAAAATAGGTTTTATCACCTCCATTATTGCATGAGGCAGACTATGCTTATGAGTGTACACTTCACCAGTTAGCAATCCTTTGTTATATTTACACCAACTGTCTTCTTCTTTGGGACACAAGCTATGTTGGGGATTTTCATCGTCTTTATTGTTTACAGTAATAACACATACCTTTGGCTTTCCAACATTTCTCCTTTTCTTAAAAGCCTTCAGAGGATTTCTAATAACTGTACTTTTACTCATTATTATACTTCAACAAAACAGAGACTCAAGAAACAGAATTAATTACGAATATTTTCGAGATAACGACAGAGTAAATAAACATGAAACAATCGACAATCACACCAGCGATATATATTGAACCATCACAGGTTAGCCACAACACATACTTTATCTCACATCACTAAAATGTACCTGATGAACACGGACGTTAATAATAACACCATTTGACAGCAGTTTAACAGCGCCACAGTGGGTCACGCCCCTGTAGAACACATTTCAAAAAAAATTTAAAAGTAGTTGTAGTCTTCGGAATTGAATAAATTATATATCTATTAAAAGGTAATAGTCTACAGATTCAGAAAACGCAAAAAAGTAAAAATTGAACTTTTCATGATTTTGAGCCTTTCCGGAGCCCCTTAAAGACCGAGAGCAGGGGCGTTCGTATAGAGGTGTCACTGCTAACATACAGGCAGCACTGCGTGAAATAACCGCATTAGTCAATGTGGAATGTACGACGAACGAAACCGTTAGAACAGTGCGGCGAAATCTCACATAAATAGGCTTTGGCAGCAGACGACCGATGCGAGTTCGTTTGCCGACAGCCCGACACAACCTGCATCGCCTCTCCTATGCTCGTGGCATCAGTTGGACCCCAGACGACTGGAGAACCGCAGCCTTATCGGATGAATCCCGATTTCAGATGTAACAGCTGATGGTAGGGTTCGAGTGCGCCCGATAATATGTGCCACCAATTACCTGAGGCTCACAACCCACTGTAGACTGATTTATTAGGCGGCTTAAAAACCCTTCTGATTGCTTATTTTTGAAGACTATTCCCAGCTGTTGAAATGAGCATGGGTGGTCTCTGTACAAAATCTCCTTACTCTTCGAGTCTGGGAGAGCTGAGACAACACAGGAAATACCAGCCAGCAGAGCACAGAACCAGTACATGTAGAATTAACTTACCAACGTAACACCATGGCGCCTCAGAAGTTTTACACATTATCAAAACTTCTCGGACATCTTGTTCATCTCGAAGTTGTGTATGTAAGCCAACCAATTACGCTTTCAGTTTAGAAAGCAAGTACAAGGATTTGTTCTTCCTGAGGGAATATCACGTGATACGATTAATAATAAAAATAGGAAGAGCCACTCACTTCGTCAAGGGTGCACTCTGCATCACTGATTAGGGACAACTTTTGTTTTCGCTCGAGATTGACGAGAATGTCGAAAGTAATTCATTCCGTGATTATCCACATGCAACGTTTACACGACAAAGCATCTAGTACCGAGACGAATAATGGCACTGTAAATGCAGTTTTAAATTATTTCCTTATTTGGAGAAACTCTTTCAGATATTTTTAAGCTAAGAATTCACACGAGTCAGCCATCTGGAAAACTACTTAGTTAATGTGGAGTCCAGTCAGAATTTACAAAG
Source organism: Schistocerca nitens (assembly GCF_023898315.1). Taxonomy (NCBI): domain Eukaryota; kingdom Metazoa; phylum Arthropoda; class Insecta; order Orthoptera; family Acrididae; genus Schistocerca; species Schistocerca nitens. The sequence continues at coordinate 1,064,664,608 of NC_064614.1, read as the reverse complement.
AGACAGATGCTCGGAATTGCGTGCTTTTACGCAGTTAACGTACACCAATGACAAATGTATACATATTCTGAGCTGTTCGTCACTGCAGCTTCTGAATCATCCAATGCTGGGTAAGGACTCGTCTGAGACAGTGACCACGGGCAGTACAATAGCATCCAGTCAGCCTGATGCTTCGAGTCTTCTAAATTCTTCTCAAAACACGTGCCTCATTCTGAAAGGCACGAATTCGTATATTTTGCTTGAGTTGAATGTCCAGAGGACTTTTAAAGTTTATGTACATGCAATATAGCATTATCCAATATACACTAAACAGCCAAAGAAACTTGCCTAATATCGTAATGGCCCTCGCGAGCACGCAGAAGTGCCGCAACATGATGTGGCATGGACTCGACCAATGTCTGAAGTAGTGCTGGAGGCAACTGGCAACATGAATCCAGTACCAGGAGGTGGATATCTCTTCTGAACAGCACGTTGCAAGGCATCTCAGATATGTTCAATAATGGTCATGTCTAGGGAGTCTGGTTACCAGCGGAAGTGTTTAAACTCAAAAGAGTTCTCCTGGAGCCAGTCTATAGCAACTCTGGATGTCGCATTGTCCTGCTGTAATTGCCCAAATCCGTTGGAATGCTCAATGGACATGAATGGATGCAGGTGATCAGACGGGATGCTTACGTAGGTGTCACCTGTCTGAGTCGTATCTAGACGTATCACGGGTCCAATATGACTCCAACTGCACACGTTCAACAGTCCCCTGCTGTCATGCAGCGCCCACTGATTCAAGAGGTTGTCTCCGTACCCATACACGTCCACCCGCTCGATACTATTTGAAACGTGACTCGTCCTATCAGGTAACATGTTTCCAGTCATCAACAGTCCAATGTCGGTGTTGACGGGCACAGGCGTGGCGTAAAGCTTTGTGTCGTGTAATCATCAAGGGTACACGAGTAGGCCTTGGGCTCCGAAAGTCCATATCGATGATTTTTCGTTGAATAGTTCGCACTCTGGCACTTGTTGATGACCCAGCACTGAAATCTGCAACAATGTGCTGAAGGGTTGCTGTTCTGTCACATTGAACGGACCTCTTCAGCTGTCGTTGGTCCAGTTCTTGCAGGAACTGTTTCCGGCCGCAGCGATGTCGGAGACTTGATGTTTTACCGGATTTCTGATATTCACGGTGCACTCGTGAAATGGTCGTAAGGCAAAATCCCCGTCTTCGCTACCTCGGAGATGCTGTGTCCCGTAGCTCGTGCCCCGACTATAACACCACGTTCAAACTCACTTAAATGTTGATAAACTGCCATTGTAGCAACAGTAACCGATCTAACAGCACCGTACACTTGTTCCCTTATGTAGGCGTTGCCGAACAAAGCCCCGTATTCTGCCTGTTTACATATCTCTGTATTTGAATAAGCGTGCCAAATGGTTCAAATGGCTCTGAGCACTATGGGACTTAACATCTATGGTCATCAGCCCCCTAGAACTTAGAACTACTTAAACCTAAATAACCTAAGGACAGCACACAACACCCAGTCATCACGAGGCAGAGAAAATCCCTGACCCCGCCGGGAATCGAACCCGGGAACTATAAGCGTGCCTATGCCAGCTTTTGGCGCTTCATTGTATTTTGTAGTTTGAAGTAATTGAAGAAGATTCTGATATACTGTCCCTTCGATGACGAGAGAGTAATCATAACATGGGCAGGGTGAGGGCAACGGAGGATACTGATCACATCCTTTTTTCAAATTCAACCGTTCCAACATTCTCTTTCATAGCTTTAGAGAAAACATATAAAACCTTATCCTGGAATGCTGAAGGAGATTTTTAATCGTGTTCCTTCCGAATTCAAGTAGAGTATTGCTGCATGCCAACCTTGTATAAGACGGTAAAACAGATAAAATTTTCAAAGTCCCAGAGTGAAGCTATCTCGCTACACTACGGTAATGTCGACAAAAGGAGGTCGCAATGAAAATATGTCGCCAGCTAGATTTGGTCAGGGCAAAACACAACACCGGCGTTTTTGGCGAGCCAGACAGCAGACTTCAACAGACTGTAGTGGATCAGAGCAGCCAAAGAGGTTACGTCACCTTCGCTAAGTCACCACGAAAGATAGACGAAGGCTAATGTAACATACGATACTAAGAGCTTTTACGAACCAGTTCTATACTACACTCCTGGAAATGGAAAAAAGAACACATTGACACCGGTGTGTCAGACCCACCATACTTGCTCCGGACACTGCGAGAGGGCTGTACAAGCAATGATCATACGCACGGCACAGCGGATTCACCAGGACCCGCGGTGTTGGCCGTCGAATGGCGCTAGCTGCGCAGCATTTGTGCACCGCCGCCGTCAGTGTCAGCCAGTTTGCCGTGGCATACGGAGCTCCATCGCAGTCTTTAACACTGGTAGCATGCCGCGACAGCGTGGACGTGAACCGTATGTGCAGTTTACGGACTTTGAGCGAGGGCGTATAGTGGGCATGCGGGAGGCCGGGTGGACGTACCGCCGAATTGCTCAACACGTGGGGCGTGAGGTCTCCACAGTACATCGATGTTGTCGCCAGTGGTCGGCGGAAGGTGCACGTGCCCGTCGACCTGGGACCGGACCGCAGCGACGCACGGATGCACGCCAAGACCGTAGGATCCTACGCAGTGCCGTAGGGGACCGCACCGCCACTTCCCAGCAAATTAGGGACACTGTTGCTCCTGGGGTATCGGCGAGGACCATTCGCAACCGTCTCCATGAAGCTGGGCTACGGTCCCGCACACCGTTAGGCCGTCTTCCGCTCACGCCCCAACATCGTGCAGCCCGCCTCCAGTGGTGTCGCGACAGGCGTGAATGGAGGGACGAATGGAGACGTGTCGTCTTCAGCGATGAGAGTCGCTTCTGCCTTGGTGCCAATGATGGTCGTATGCGTGTTTGGCGCCGTGCAGGTGAGCGCCACAATCAGGACTGCATACGACCGAGGCACACAGGGCCAACACCCGGCATCATGGTGTGGGGAGCGATCTCCTACACTGGCCGTACACCACTGGTGATCGTCGAGGGGACACTGAATAGTGCACGGTACATCCAAACCGTCATCGAACCCATCGTTCTACCATTCCTAGACCGGCAAGGGAACTTGCTGTTCCAACAGGACAATGCACGTCCGCATGTATCCCGTGCCACCCGACGTGCTCTAGAAGGTGTAAGTCAACTACCCTGGCCAGCAAGATCTCCGGATCTGTCCCCCATTGAGCATGTTTGGGACTGGATGAAGCGTCGTCTCACGCGGTCTGCACGTCCAGCACGAACGCTGGTCCAACTGAGGCGCCAGGTGGAAATGGCATGGCAAGCTGTTCCACAGGACTACATCCAGCATCTCTACGATCGTCTCCATGGGAGAATAGCAGCCTGCATTGCTGCGAAAGGTGGATATACACTGTACTAGTGCCGACATTGTGCATGCTCTGTTGCCTGTGCCTATGTGCCTGTGGTTCTGTCAGTGTGATCATGTGATGTATCTGACCCCAGGAATGTGTCAATAAAGTTTCCCCTTCCTGGGACAATGAATTCACGGTGTTCTTATTTCAATTTCCAGGAGTGTATAACAAACTCGTTAACCAAGCACAGCAGAAGAAAAAGCGCTGATACCTTCGTAATAGCAAGCCCCATGCGGTCATGACGAATAATGTCGGATAAACATTAGCCACTACTTCGCTCCGTAAATCCCCCAACAGTTTAGCTCTTAAGGCACTCCGTGAGATGGATGGATGGCGTACATGACATTCGCACTCGATTCCACGATTGCAACGGAGTGACGTGTGGCACAAGTCTGTTGCAGATTTCCTGCATGCTTTGGAGAACAACAGCCGCTACTGGGAGAGATGAATACCTCGCCATAATCACCAGTTCAACACGACAGTCTGCCTCTGTCGCACATGGGAAGACCTGGAAGTGGTTCCTTCCCGCCAGGATCAGGAGACTATCGTTCCTGACATTCTGGTGTACTGAATAGGGCCTACCTGGATGGCAGGTCAATATCGGAGAACTCCACGGCTACACGGCAACCGTCATTGCGGTACGACCGATAACGAAGGAGGGTGGTGATCGGGAGGGGACAGAGCAGCTCCCAATTCGGTGTTTGTAAGTTCAGCACACGCGCCGCCGTCACTCACAGCCGCGGAGCCGCGGCACAGCCTGTGCCGGGGCGACCACAAACGGAGAACCGCCACTGCAGCACCCGGCCGGAACGAGGTGAGCTGCGTCAGCTGCCTTGAGCGGGCTTAAGGCCGCTTGCGACGCGATTCCTCGACGGGCATTGACAGATGATGCCAACCTTGAGTCATGGCGCTACTTGTATTTTTATGGAAATAAATAACTAATTCTGAATCCTCTTTCACTGCGCATATCTACAATCACAGGGCACTACCATATTTCGGAGGAAAATTGGCAAGGAGCAAATTAGGAGAGTGGCTCCTGACAGAACCAACACTACTTAACGCCCTCCCAATAGTGGCCTCTTGCAGTATCTTAAGGTAACTTGACTGCGAACGCCTGCAAACATACAGACTATTTTCACAGATTACATTGTTCTAACTAAAAATCGTGAACTCTTAGTAGCATGAAGTCCGACCCGATAGCTGAGTGGTCAGCGTGACGGATTGCCGTCCTACGGGCATGGGTTCGATTCCCGGCTGGGTCGGAGATTTTCTCCTCTCATGGATTGGGTGTCGTGTTGCCTTCATCATCATTTCATACCCATCCGGCGCGCAGGTCGCCCAATGTGGCGTCGAATGTAATAAGACCTGCACCAAGGCGGCTGGACCTGCCCCGCAATGGGCCTCCCGGCCAATGACGCCAAACGTTCATTTCCATTTCCAGTAGCATGAGATTTTAGGACAATAAAAGTGTTTTTTTTTTTTTGTACATTTTGATGTACAGTTAATCACATTACTTTTCACACTGACTTTATAACATTTTTTGTGAAAACTCTATAAATTAAATCCTTGGAACTACATACTTGAACTCTATGCATTGTCTGTCGTACTTAGATGCATGAAGCCTTACGACCACATTAACAACATATCTATCTAAAATTTAGATAACAGTCATGTCATTTCTGCCACATGTTTTTACTCTAGAAATATTTACAATCGACAGTCAAAATGAAGGTTACTTTTTTATAATTAAGAGTACGTATTTTCCTTCCTCTTGAAAGTACGTTAGAGTCTGTTGTCTGCTCTCCAAATTGTACCCCGAAATGTCCCAAACAATTTCTGACCTCAGTAAACAAATACTGGGGTTGGAACTTAAATAGTGGCATCTATTTATTCACAACCGATACAAAAGAGTTACATGTTTGCACCTGTTACTGTCCTTCAAAGTAGTCCCCAACGTTGTGTAGAACCCGTTGACAGTGACGTGGAAGGCGTAGTACAGCGTTAGGAGAGCCTGTTCTGTTGATGGTGCGAATGGAGCGGTCTACTGCCTGTCGAATCTCTGGAACAGTTCTAAAGCGAATGCTACGAAGTGGTACCATATAGATCCATATAGATGTAGATGTAAATTTTGTCTAACTATTAAGAAGTCAGTCCAACCACTTACGAGCACACAGAACTCATGGTAGAATGTTGTGCCTTATTTATAGAGAAAACAAAAGACGGAACATCTCCTGTTGATTGTCTCTCGGCAAAAAAAACTTCGTATTAACCCCTAATTTTCTCACTGCAGTCACTTCATGAGCCATATGTGAGGAGGTTGTAATATGTTTGCACACGAGGCGTGGAGCTCGCCTCTCAACTCCCCTTTCGTCAGAATATCGCTTATCTGCCATAGTCTCACTAATCTTCCACTCTTTGCTATGTAGCAGTTGAATCCACCTGATTTTGGCCATTAAGGGATGTCCACCGCAAAGTTACAGACGCCGCTAATTCTATCGAAATTCTATCATGTTCCGACAGCACTGTTTCATTAATTAGAAGGTTGTCTAGTTCCCACCTATCGCGGCCAAGGTAGAGTGCTATCATAACGAGAAAAATAGCACACTATTGTATGGGAAGAAATTACTACCATTCAGAGTACACGAGGAGTGCTCAAAGAAATTGACAAGGATATCACCTACATTTCATCGATTTCGAATTCTTGTCTGTACGAGTAAATATCCCCCTGTACATGCTCTGATTTCCATTATCGTATTCCCATAATTACTACGCTTTAAATACGACAGTGTAATGGTGTCAGAGTCTTTTCAAATGGAGTATTCTTCCACAATACGAATTTAATAATATCACAGAGCTTCCAATACACTATCCCTTGAATCATTTACATTCATGCAACAGCCTCAGATCTCTACCTTAATTCAGAGCTACTGCAAGAGTAGGAAGACATTCTGGACTTACCCACAGCATTCCCATTTTTACCCCCACACGCTGTTCGATAGTGTACTCATCATGATGCTGTATTCCATCTAGAGCAGAGTATATCCACAGGGATAGTACGCATTCGAGTAGTGGTAGTTATTTATTTAGAAGCAAACCGAGTGCTTGCACGCTTATTCAATTGTCGTACAATGATAACCAATTAACTGACAAGAACAAGTCACACCAAATCAATGTCAGTGTTTCCTCCAGCAAAAGCATTCATCATAGTACATTTTTCACCTCGATCTGAATTGTAGTGCCACAGTCCCTCGGTACATACCGACAGAATTTGTGGTCGTGTACCTCCCACACTGTCACTTCTGAGTAGGCAGATAACACCTCTCTTAAAATCCATACAATACATATCTATGACTGATCATCTGGTCATGTCTGCGTCTTCTGCTCTAAACTGTCTAGCAGGCTTCAACTTCTTGACAGCAGGAGGAATCCAGCTGATGAACACTGTCAAATGTCTGTCGTGGCTTTGACAGCTGTCTACGTGGTAAATTTCTCAAGTTAGTCGGTATTCGAGTCTGAGAAATCAGGTCTCCTACTTGGGGATGACAATGCGATATCAGTAAGAATACGGGCTAAAAACAGCAAGAACCACGAGAAAATCTTATAAATTAAAATTGTCTGACATTAAAAATTATTGTTCTGACAGAGAGGCTATCTGTAATACCGCAGTAGCTGCCAGTTCTTAGAATTCTTTTTCCTATAGCTTATGCTTATTTTCTTAGAAATAACATCTACTTACCACCTCACCTGAAATCTACCTTGCTAGCAGTGACTGCGTTACAGACTCTTACTACTTCTGTATGAATGTGACAGGAACATGTTTGATAACGGTCATTTGTTGACAGAAACTGTGAGAAACGGAACGAGAAAATGTAATTCTTAGACCTTTCGTGGGAAGTCGTTGTTGAGCAAATGAAGGCCGACAACAGCATTCTTCATCTAAGTGTATGGAACCGAAAATGACACAGAATTTAAATTTACTCACACTCATTACAGAACCGTTCTGTGATAACATTATGGTTGTTGAAATCTGTGGTCAAGTGGACCGACAGGGGCAGTTAGAGAAGGGACGGTCTGTAAGGTTAAGGAAGGAGATGTGTAGATCATTAACTATTACCTACACAGTAAATTCTCCAAGTTCAGCCCTGCGAGACGTCAAAGCGAAGCTAGTCTCCTGCATGTTAACGATAGTGTGACAGCAAGAGGAATACTGGACAAAATCGGCAAGGAAGCACCGGAAACCATTTCGAGGGAATATAAACACCATGGCCTATACCATATACAGCGTAATAAGCCGAGGTTAAATTGGATCTTATACTGGTAGCATTTCCTGTACTATTGCAGTAGCTACGTGTAGACGACTATTATCTTTTGAATTTGGACACAACACCAGAGTATGGCAGATGTGCGACGACTTAATATCAAACAACAACTTCTGAATGGAAGGAGACCACCAGGGGAGCAGCAATGTGACTGTGGACAGCGAAAAAATAGTTGGAGTAGACACCTTAACGTGGATCATCTTTAATTGTAGAGTAAAGGGATATAATAAATTTATATGTCAAATCACAGGTCCAGCAGGAAACAAAGTTATCGGTAACCACCTTATAGATTTTATAAAGTGTCCAGACACACGACTACTAGAAACTTTCACGTCTTCCTTGGCTAAGAAATATGGCATTACCAGTATCGTGCCTACAAGATATAACCGAGAACTGATCGTGTTTTCGACCTGGTTAAGAGTGTTTAATTATACTAGACTCCAACAAACAGTATTTACACTTGAAATAACCATAAGATGGACAACCACAGCTAAAGAACTTGTTCATAATTTGAAGACAATCAAGCAATTTAAAATCAAAGCTGGTAAAATAGTCTATATGAAATAGAGTGAAAGTCCAAATTCATAATAGCTGTTTACTATGTTTTTCCTTGTATGACGACCGGTTTCATACCCTGGAGGTATATCTTCAGGTCATATAAAACTAATACTTCATGGGCCACGGCTTCCAAAGTGCAAGTGCGCGTAGAAACATGTCACTCGCCGGTAAAACCATGAATGAACCGGCAGATGGGCATCCGATCCGATCAGTAAAACGTCTCCAAAACTCTGTCAATAGACGAGCCAGACAACACATGACAATCCACGTATGACAGGATAAAACCATCGTCAAAATCCGCGGAGAAACAAATAAAATACACACAATCCTTGGGAGTCGTCAACATAAAAGAATATATTGGCAGGCGTCTAATGAAACTGCATATTACAGCGTTAGCCAATCACTGAATATTGTGATGTCAAGCACGTGCCAATCTTCACGTCAACTTGTGCGTACATTATCGGTCTATTACTAATTTAGTTGTGGCCGTTAGTGTTATAACTGCCAGGACTTAAGTCACCGATGGAGATTCAGGTGGCCACCTATTACCGTTTTTACGACGCTCCTTCCCTACAAGTGTACCCTTACAAGGGATTGACTAACGTTTTGCCCCGTGAGCTTACTAATGTGTTAACGACGTCTCTAATTTAGTGGAAAATGTTATCCAACCCACAACGACCAATCACGAAGCCTAAAAAGAAAAATAAATTTACCGACTAGTTCCAACCACATGACTGTGTCGCTGGCGAAGTGCTCCGTACGCAGAGGTGTCGTTGCTGCTCATGAGCTGACAGGGAATTTGGTGTCCTAGAAATGTTGGGACTCTAGAGACGACATGCATCATCTTTCCATTCTTACCACGGAGATAATCCTTTGCCATGGCTGATGCTATAACGAATGGATTTGTTTGCAACGACATTGATGTGATTACGTTTCATTTATTTCTGATTTGGTACAATCCCCAACGGTAGGAAGCGTCGTATACAAGAAATGATGTAATGTTGTTCGAAGACGTTTCAGGACTGCTTTCTCTTATTCCACACTTAGATTACATTTTTCTACGGACTGCTGAGAAGACAATGATTTTCGTCAATTTGATATCTCTATGCACTGCTGCTTCATTCTGACAGCCGGTCTACAACTGTGACTAACTGGTCTTTTCAATTTGATATCTCTATGCACTGCTGTTCCCTTCTGATATCCCAACTACAACTGTGACTCCTAGTCGTACGATCATCCTCCGTTAAACACGAATTTAGTCTCTCACAAATTTCGTCACCTTATTCATATCATTATCGGAAGTAAATCTAACGCGACTTTACAAGTTCCAGCATAGTACTTTTCAGGTACTGTATTCTAGAACCGGTCACATCAGCCTTCACAATCGCTCGTAACTAATTATCGCCTTGAGTCGCAGCCAAGAGGGGCAATAGGGTCGGGTGAGAGCCTGCCACGGCTCGCCTGCAACGGGTTTCCACTGCGGTCGCGAGATTCGTAGACACTACAATGCTCTTTCGTACAGTGCTGTAACGAAGAAAGAGCACGTTCCGCGAATGTTGGCAGACGGAACGTTCGTTTCAGTTCCTGTTGCGATGAATTCAACGTACTAGCCCAATTTCATTAGTAGTTTGTGTCCTTTCATGTTCAATAAATGAGGTGTCCACGATAACGTAATCCGATTTTCCAGAAATTTACTTTTACTGCCATGTCAAACAAGAGTGCTCAAAATTTATTTTCACATCTCTTTTTCTTTTCTGAACAGTGATGGGTTGTAGTTCGTAGTATATTATTAGAGCGTTCACTTTGTTTGCAACCTTATTAGGAATCCGAACTTTGCGCGCTTTAACAGATCTGTTTTGCGAGTAAGTGAACCGAACGTTCTGTGCTGACTTAAAACTTTTGTATTCCATGTTGCTAATTGCTTCCAATTGCTGACCGACAGAGCCAGAAAAACTAAATTTCATTTGATCTCGTACTTACTTCTATTGCCCGCTTCTTTTGTTTGACTTCTTAGGAAAGTTATGATCTGTATTTAATAGTGGAAATGAAACATATTTTCAGTGCATGATTTAAATTATAAAGCCATCACATAAGGTGAACTAATTAATGAAGCATTTCGCTGAAGGCGCAGTTTTTTGAAGAGCCAAGAGCTCTACTGAATGAAAATTTATCAATGAGCCTCTACTCATTCAAGTGTGAATTTCCTAAAGTGCCTTCTGCTCTAATAAATTAATAATATTGCGGTTTGTAGCGCAACTAATGGACTAATAATATTGTGGTATGAGTGCAACGTTCCGTTATCTGGTGTGTTTTTATACGATACCACGAACAATTTAGAACCTGCTTACGAATCCAATTCCAATTTTATTTACATTAAATTCAAAGCTTTATAAAACACGATTAACGCCATATTGCAAGGACCTAGGACGTTCACATTACAACCTATGAAAAGTGATGCATTTCATTTGCTCATTGTCTAATTTAACTCAGTTCCACATAAAGCTGAAAAGCTAAGTATAAATTGAAATCGATAATATTTTTTGCGAACGGAATAAGAAAATGTGTTCCTTAGACTTCATCGATATCTGAATGATATTCATAATGATTGTCTACCACATTTCAACTTGAGACATTGATCATAACATTTTCCTATTTATTTATTGTTGCCTTATAGCGCCCGAAAAATTGATTCATTGTATTAAATAAATACGAGAAAAATAGGAGCTGTATTCGACAGATGTTTATTACTGCTATTTTTAATTCCAGATAGTGATCCTCTGGGTTACGTTTAGGGCCGAAGAGAGGACACAAAACGTTAGTGGTATACAAAGGAAACATCAGGAGCATGAAACGACATACATAAAAAAGTATCACATATTTGACATACACAACAGTTTTGAACTGTAATAAATAGACACTTAGGGAAAGGTGTGTGCAAATATGAGCGTTTGATATACGGCCGTTCAACGTTGTTAGAGGGGAAGGGTTTATCACCCTTTCACAAGAACTAACCGATACAGGGGCAAGTACGGTATTGTTAGAGCACAAGAGATTTCCTTCTCCGAGAACTGTCTCCCGTCATAGTGATTTTTGTGACGGATCAGGGGTCGAACATAAAGAAAGCTCTTCAGTACCACTACCGTCTGCCAAGCGCAGTGCACTGTGTAAACACAGTGTTAGGGTAAAAATTGGTGGACAGGTTCCTTAGTGAAGAACTGCCTGAAATTTGTGAATCGTAGAATGGCAGGATGTTTGAAACACTCCGGCTTTGTGGTAAGATTAGAAAAAAACATTATATCAGGATAGTGAAACGGGATGGAATAGCATCTAAATTGTGCTGGATTGTCCTTCACAAAAAAAAAAAATTAGAAAATTTTCTGTTGGGGAAACAAACAAGGACGAAATGATACCTTCGTATCAGCCTAATGTAATGGGGGCGTAATTAAATTCACTGGGCCTTTTAAAGAGACTACAATTGTCCTGTAAGGTGAAACAGAACCAACCCTGCCTTTTGTGGTGCCATGAGCATTTAGTGCATTTGGTTTAAGAGATAAAGTTCAAAGTGAAGATGGCAATGCAGTAGTTAAATTGCTGAAGAGACATGCAGAAACCTACCAAAAGAGAAAGACGTTAAGGGACTACGGGTTTCTCATTGCATGGCTACAGTTTTACACCGACATTTCAAGGGACTCTTAGTACTGAGTGAAGAGAAGAGAGAAAACATTTATCAAATTGGTCGGAAAGAAGCTACCATTCTCTCCCACGTGAAGAAGTTCCGAAACTGGCGTTTATCATCTTCTAAACGCAAAGATGACGTCTGAAATATTTGAATATGGACGCACCAAGTAATAACGTCAAGTAAGTTTTGTCATGGTGGGAGGCCAATGCCTGAGCCTTCCTCAAGCACTTTAAACTGACGAAAGAAATCCTATTCATTCCCGCGAATAGCGCTGCAAGCGAAATAAATTTTAGCAGGGCAGGTTTAATTGTATCCTAGAAGCGCTGCTGTATCGATCCAGAACGTGTCAATGACATTTTGTTGATTCATAACAATAAAAGGGACAACGAAATTATTTTATGAAGACAATCATATCACACGAGATGAAACACAAATAATCTGTGTAAATAGTATATATGACGGTAGTATCTGTTCCCGAAAGAACAGTTACCGTGGATGGCCATGCAGCTTTGCTAGAAATGAAATGATAATTAAATGGACACCCTAGCTGCAAACAGGCGTTGATGTACTTCATTGGGGACATGTTGAAAATGTGAGCCCCGACCGGGACTCGGACCCGGGATCTCCTGCTTACATGGCAGACGCTCTATCCATCTGAGCCACCGCGGGCACAGAGCATAGTGCGACTGCAGGGACTTATCCCTTGCACGCTCCCCGTGAGATCCACATTCCCAACATGTCCACACCACTACATTCGTAGTGCGCCTAATAGATGTTTGCGCATCATACTCATTACTCGTGGCAGATTAATCTACCAAGTCCCGTACGAGTTCGGGCATAGCGTGTGCGTTCGCACAAGAAGGTCAATGGCCGGGAAGCCATATTTTAACTATATATGACGGTAGTATCTGTTCCCGAAAGAACAGTTACCGTGGATGACCATGCAGCTTTGCTAGATGTGTAAATAGCATCCACTTGTATAATAGACTGAGGTGACAAAAGTCATGCGATAGCGATATGCACCTATACAGATGGCGGTAGTATCGCATACACAAGGTATAAAAGAGCGGTGCATTGGCGCAGCTGTCATTTGCTCTCAGTTGATAGACCTTGAAGGCGGAACGGTAGCCGGAGCTAGATGCATGGGACATTGCATTTCGGGAATCGTTACACAATTCAATACTCCAAGATCCACTGTGTCAAGAGTGTGCCGAGAGTATCAAATTTCAGGCATTACAGCTCATCATGGACAATGCAGTGGCAGACGGCCTACGCTTAGCTACCGAGAGAAGCGGAGTTTGAGTTGAGTGTGAGTGAAGTTGTCAGTTTTAACACACAAGAAATAATCGCGCAGAAATCAATATGGGATGTACGATGTCCATATCCGTTAGGACAATGCAGCAAAATTTGGCGTTAATGGGGCATAGCAGCAGACTACCGGATCTCGTACCTTTGCTAAAAGCATGCAGTGAGCTCGTGATCATATGTTTTGGGACCTAGACGACAAGAAAACAGTGCCAGATCAGACGAGTCCCGATTTCAGTTAGTAAGAGTTGATAGTAGGGTTTGAGCTGGCGCATACCCCACGAAGGCGTGGACCCAAATTGTCAACAAGGCACTGTGCAAGCTGATAGTGGCTCCATAATGGTGTGGGATGCGTTTACATAGCCGGTCACTGACAGGAAATGGTTACGTTCGGTGCTTAGAGACCAGCCATTCATGACTTCATGTACCAAAATAACAACGGTTTTTTTAATGTATGGCATTGCGCCATGTCATCGAGCCACAATTGATAGCTAGCGTTTCATAGGACATTCTGAACAATTGGAGCGAATGCTTTGGCCACCCAGATTGCCCGACATGAATCCCATTGAAAATTTAGGGGAAATAATAGAGAGGTCAGTTCGTGCACAAAATCCTGCAGCGGCTACACTTTCGTAATTCTGGACGGCAATCACGGATGTCATGTACTCTACTTCGTTAATTGATTCCATGTGATAATTCATTTCTCTAATAGTTTTAATCTTATTTTTCATTGAAGTCCCGTCGCCTTCGATCACAGCTTAAGATACATAAACAGCGTTGTCCAATCAGGCCTATTTTTAACTCTAGGAACAAACTGCTAGCTCTTCTGAATACCCATTATACTTTTGAAAATAACTACCCCATTAGAAACACGTATGAGCACATTGACAAAATTAAGTATGTGCACATTCCACCGACAGCCAGATTTGCATCGTTTGACATTCATTGTATGTCTCTATACTAACATCCCTATACAGGACACCATAAATATAATCAAGAACCATCTGCTTAAACATAAGAAACTGAGTATGACAGAAATCTATGAGCTCATTGAGTTACTCACATTGGTGCTGTCGTACAATTACTTCAGGTTTAATAACGAAATTTACAAACAGAATGATAGGTTGACAAAGGGTAGCAGCCTAGCTGGGAAGTTAGCAGACATTACCATTAATCACTTAGGCACACTTTTTTCAAAACTGACAGTCACATCAGCAGCAAAATCATCTGCTATAAAAGGTATGTAGATGATAGAATTATTCTTTTTGATGGCACTAATGAAGAAATTGGCGCATTAGCAATCAAGCTGAGCAGCATGCACAATAACATCAGAGTCACTGTTGAAGATGAATCCAATAACAGTATCAATTTCTTAGATTTAAAAATTTCCAGCAAAAACCAGAAACATCACTTTGAAATTTACAGAAAGCAAACAGCCACAGATGTGTACATCAACAGCTCATATTGCCATCCAAACCAACATAAGATGGCATACTTCAGGTCCAAGCTTAATTGGCAGCATAAAATTCCACTAGAATCAGTTGAACAACATAAAGAAACCAATATCATCAAAGCCATAGCTCTAAACAATGGATATAACCGTCACATGATTGATAAATTATCAAAAAAATACAAAAAACAGCAGACAACAAAGCCCCACACCAGACATGTATGCAATAATCACAAAAATCGGTAGTATGCAGCAGAACATAAGTCTCACTTCCTTTTCTAGGGAGCATATCCCATAAAATAAGTAATCTTTTCAAAAACACAAACATAAATATAAGCTTCTGCACAAACCATAAACTTCAGCCGCTAACCATTCATCACATGAAGAATAACAACCGCCCAGACAGAAGGTCGGGTATATATTAACTCAGATGCCGAAATTGCCCCTCCTTCTATATAGGACAGACTGGGAGAAACTTTGAGATTCGATTCAAAGAACGCTTAGATCCATACGTCTGAACAATCCATAAATATCTGCATTTGCAATTCACACAACTCTCAGTAAATATGGAGTAAAAAACCTTGAAGACCACATCCATATATCGCACCATGCTGAGAAAGGTAGCCTCATGAATCTGCTTGAAGAGATAGAAATATATACACACAAAAGCAAATCAGCACATCATATTTTCAATGAACAGACAGAGCTAGCCAATGCAACCTTTCTACAAAATTTCCCTCACCTATTATCTAGTTTAAAACATAATTAAATACTATTCCTTTTAACAAAAACACGCAATCAATAATCCAAACACAGTATTAGGTCATAATATGGCTGCCTGCTCAGTCACACATTACTGCAACTTTAAAACTGACAAAAAAAAAGTGGTGTACCATACTACATTAATATAATTACTACTATCACATTATTTATGTATCTCATGTATATGTTGTTGCCTGTTTATGGCATTGTATTTAGAAAATACCATATAAGTAACATTCATACAACTGGCCACCACATTTTCCCAATTTATTTGTAATTAATGCTCACTGAATATGGCATGCTCACAATGTAACTTTTATTCTCTGTAATATAAGTACTTGTAATGTTACCTTGATTATTTGGGAAAAAAATCACTGTCAAATTAAAGCAATGTGTATATTGTAACACAAGATCTTTGGCACTGCTTTACACCAAAATATAGCTACGTGCTTAGTCACACTTTATTGCAACTACACTTGATTCAAAATTTCAGTGCGCCATATGATGTTAATATAATTGTTACTGTCATATTATTCATTTGATCTCACCTTTATATTGCTCCCTGTGTATAGCACAGTATTTACATCATACCATATAAGTAGCATTCACACAAGCTGGTTACTACATCTGTCAACTTCATCTGTAATATTATATGCTCATAATGTAAGGTTTATCTTTGTGTTTTAATTTCCATTATGTTATGTATATTCTTTAAAAACAGTCATACTGTGAAATCAATGCAAACTATAAATTGTAATATCTCTGAGAGAAAACATCTCTGCCACTGTTGTATTTGTAAAATTGCAATCTTTGTGTTTGCTTCACATGTGGCAAATACTTTTTGGTGCGAGCGTGTGTGTGTGTGTGTGTGTGCGTGGTGCTTTGCACAAAATGGTGAAGTGCAAATCATATAAGTGCTGCATATATTTTGGAATATTTGAAAAATACATTCCTGCAATAACGCAACAAAATCGCGCGGAATTTTCTATGTAAGTGCCATAATCACTTAACCTCACATATTTGTTTACTCTGTATTTCATCGTTTGTAGGTTAGTTATGTTCACATAGGGCGCTTCTAACATTGTCTTCTACCGTAGGGCACGAACACACCAAGAATATTTCGCCACAGTGGAAGAATAAAAATCGAAAACTGACGATTATGTTAAGTGTATCAAGCAAATCTCGTGTACAGCCGTCTGATGATGGTCAGTTCGAAACCGGTTACGGAACTATTTACTTAAATAAATAGCAGTATTAATAGTGACTGGTTGCTTTCTTCTTCTTTGTAAGAATTAACCTACATTAATTGTACACAGCCACGGTCTCACCACGTCAGTTTTAGACAAAATTGCAATGTTATTTCCTCCGTTAAACAACTATGAAATAGCTTCATAAAACGAGTTTGATTACAGCAACGGGAAGTGTTACTTCTTGGTACATGCTCGACGAGCAAACCGTGACCGAGCGAGGCGGCTCAGTGATTAGCAGACTAGAATCGCATTCGGGAGAACGACGGTTCAAACCCGTGTCTGGCCATTCTGATTTAGGTTTTCCGTGACTTCCCTAAATCGCTTCAGGCCAACTCCGGGATGTTTCCTTTGAAGGGGCACGGCCAACTTCCTTCCCTGCACATATGCCCACCGCAATCGTCGTATCGTAAGGCCAGCAGTGCCAGATCATAAAGCTACCACAACTAGATAGGAGGGCTTGTGAGCACAGACGCATTAACACGAACTGTAGCGAAACGGCTATTAGCAGTGGCACTAAGGACACGCACATCTTTCTCCCGTCTTCCACTCACGCCATAGCATCGACGTACACGACTCGAGGGGTGCCGTTAGAGGATCACATGGAAGATGGAATGGCGCGCAGTGGTCTTCAGCGATGAAAGCAGATTCTTCCTGCACGCAAGTGATGGTCGTTTGCTCTTACAACGTAGACCTGGTGAGCGATGTCCTCTGGAGTGCATTCGTCTAAGACACACTGCCCCCACCCCTTTCCTGTCGTTCACCTTTGGTGTTTCTGGAGGGGACGCTAACCAGTGTTTGCTACGTACAGAATGTTGTTAGACTAGTTCTTTTTCCGTTCTTGCAATAGGAAGGTGACGTGTTGTTGCTACAGGATAATGCTTGCCGCAAACTACCCGTGAAACTCAATGTGCTCTGTAAGACGTGCAGCTACTTCACAGGCTACAACGACCGGACCCGTCTCCAATCGAGCATGTGTGGGATAACGGACAAGAAATGACTAGTGCGACTCGTCAACCAATAACTCTTAACAAAGCAGGCGTGACATAAAATATCCCAGGACCACGTGTATGACCGACTGGATGCAGAGTCAGCGCCGCACTGCCACCTGTTGATGCTAACCACACACTAATGTGGGTGCTTCTGCATGGGCTAATGCCTGGTACCTCAGAAGCGCTTGTGCCATTGATCTGTAAATGTAATCATTTCCTGTGCTCCATATGTACTGTTGCTACAATAACTCTTGACAGGATTTCGATCCTCTAAAAATATGCACTAATTTTTTTCCGGCTGTGTGTATTCCGTAATTTGTGCTCTGTATCTCAAAACAAGCGGCATTATTTGCTCTCAGGAAGGAGCAGACAGAAATTTGTTACATCGATTAGTTTCTACAGCACTGGACAGTTTTTACACGAAACTGGTCTCGACACGTAATTGCAATATGAGAACACATGGTTCGTAGCAAGTGTGCCGAGTACAAAGACTAGTCGTTAGGAACGACAGCGAGTCTGCATTCACATGAGGGCGGGAGCTAATTAGCAGCGCTCTGAAAGCCGTGAGACACCTACAGAGTTACCCGCTGCTGCGCGGCAGGTGGCGAGATACAAAGGGATTTTGCGAAAAATGCTACGAGGACTACAATTTTTGTCAGTCTCTTGTATGTTCAGAAATTAAATCAAGTCATAACAACAGAAAGTTTTCATGTAGATAACGTTTGTTATATGTATGTGGCAACTGTTGTTACCATTGTCACCACAGTGATAACGACAGATGTCGTAGCTGACCCTTCTGAAAGAGCGTCTTCCGTTCGTCTGTTGAGCCGTACCGCCTGGGTGCCCTACGTTTTGTCGTTTGAGATGAAGAACAAACGCTTCTCCATCTCCAGAGAAGTCAGTTGTTGCCAAATCCTGTGTGGAGAAAGGATGACCAGTCGCCTCCCAGTAAAATCTAGTTGACGTCGATACAGCAGCAAGCGTTCGGGCACTGTCGGGAAACTGTGCGACGCCTGAGATCAGCTTAATTTTTCGCTAAAAGAGTGTCTAGGATTAAGGAGGAACGACAGGATGACGGTCGAAAAAACCTGAAATTTTTTGTATTACGGAATTCGAGTGCATATACATCGAAGAATTAATCCCCAAAATACACTACTGGCCATAAAAATTGCTACACCAAGAAGAAATGCAGATGATAAAGGGGTATTCATTGCACAAATATATTATACTAGAACTGACATGTGATTAGATTTTCACGCAATTTGGGTGCATAGATCCTGAGAAATCAGTACCGAGAACAACCGCCTCTGGCCGTAATAGTGGCCTTGATACGCCTGGGCATTGGGTCAAACTGGGCTTGGATGGCCTGTTCAGGTACAGCTGCCAATGCAGCTTCAACACGATACCACAGTTCATCAAGAGTAGTAACTGGCGTATTGTGATGAGCCAGTTGCCCGGCCACCATTGACCAGACGTTTTCAATTTGTGAGAGATCTGGAGAATGTGCTGGCCAGGGCAGCAGTCGAACATTTTCTGTATCCAGAAAGGCCCGTACAGGACCTGCAACATGCGGTCGTGCATTATCCTGCTGAAATATAGGATTTCGCAGGGATCGAATGAAGGGTAGAGCCACGTGTCGTAACACATCTGAAATGTAACGTCCACTGTTCCAAGTGCCGTCAATGCGAACAAGAGGTGACTGAGAAGTGCAACCAGTGGCACCCCATACCACCACGCCGGGTGACACGCCGGTATGGCAATGACGAATACACGCTTCCAATGTGCGTTCACCGCGATGTCGGCAAACACGGATGCGACCATCATGATGCTGTAAACAGAACCTGGATTCATCCGAAAATATGTTTTGCCATTTGTGCACCCAGGTTCGTTATTGAGTACACCATCACAGGCGCTCCTGTCTGTGATGCAGCGTCAAGGGTAACCGTAGCCATGGTCTCCGAGCTGATAGTCCATGCTGCTGCAAATGTCGTCGAACTGTTTGTGCAGATGGTTTTTGTCTAGCAAACGTCCCCATCTGTTGACTCAGGGATCAAGATGTGGCTGCACGATCCGTTACAGTCATACGGATAAGATGCTTGTCATCTCGACTGCTAGTGATACGAGGCCGTTGGGATCCAGCACGGCGTTGCGTATTACCCTTCTGAACCCACCGATTCCATATTCTACTAACAGTCATTGGATCTCGACCAACGCGAGCAGCACTGTCGCGATACGATAAACCGCAATCGCGATAGGCTACAATCCGACCTTTATCAAAATCGGAAACATGATGGTACGCATTTCTCATCCTTACACGAGGTATCACAACATTTCACCAGGCAACGCCGGTCAACTGCTGTTTGTGTATGAGAAACCGGTTGGAAACTTTCCTCATGTCAGCACGTTGTAGGTGTCGCCACCGGCGGCAACCTTGTGTGAATGCTCTGAAAAGCTAATCATTTGCATATCACAGCATCTTTTTCCTGTCGGTTAAATTTCGCGTCTGCAGCACGTCATCTTCGAGGTGCAGCAATTTTAATGGCCAGAAATGTATTAAGCGCGAACACCGAAAAATAACGATTCTGTGAGCGTTTGAAGCTAAAGCAAACGGTGAACTGGAAAGCTATAAACACAAAGCGCCATTGCCACAAGTCGTTATCGATGCCGTTACCCCTATTTACACCGATCTGAGTAAACGGGATTTGCTGGAGCGTTGTTTGGTCGGTTTTAGTCAAAATGTGAACGGAAATTTCAATAACCTCATTTCGAGATACGCTCCAAAAATAACATCCAGCCGAAGCGAAATTGCCAACGTTGCTTCAAATTTGGCCATAGCTCTATTCAATGTAGGCCATCCTGCATTAATGCGCATGGCATATGCCCTTCAAGATTCTCCGAAGATAGAGATTTCAACGGCGAGTCGCTCAGCGACAGAAAGGGATTTGCGGACGAAAATGAGAGCTTATCAGGTCAAAGTAGCAGAAAGCGCCCATCCAATAGCCCGGACGATAGTTATTATGGACCATGCATCGATGATGTTTGAAGCTTTGTCCCTTCTTTTTATGATAAATACTTGTCAAACTTTCAATGCGTTTTTCTCAAAATCCAGTTTTTATCGTCACCCACGCTACAATTTTCATTCGATTTTAATGATTTTTGGCTCCCTTGAAGGAAACTGAATTCCCTTCAGTTCAAAGTAGCCAATTTTTTTATGTTGACATTTAGTATTTTATTCGTCCAAAAAAAAAACGGGTCCAAAAATGGTCATTTTTAAAATATCTATTATTTCGACTTTTTTTTCTTTTTGTAAATTCCTACGATGAACTAAAACTACATCTGTAAGGATCAGGGTGACATGTTAATCTCATGTTTCAGATAACCACAACCGGAGTTAAAGCAACAGCCGTCGATCTAGCTCCTTTCAGAGCTGCCTCGGCAAAATCCCAATTACGCACTAAGATATTAATATTTTTCAATAAAAATATGAATAAAATCTTCAATGTATGCTTTATTCACTGCAGCAAGCCCCGTTTGTCTACTACACACCAGTACGGAAAAAGAATCCTGAATTTGAGCAATATTTTCGTCTGTAATCCTGTCGTCACCCCTAGATTTTACTGCCTGTTCCGACTGTTCTCTCCCTACTGAACTGGAACAAGATATCATGGTACCCCTGACTTTGAAAGTTTTATGCCCAAGTATTATGACGTTTTTGGAGAACGAAAATCTCCTCTATAAAAGTCATCTGTTCCGCAGAGATCTTGTGAAACTCAGGTCGCCCTGTTCCTCCATGAGATCCGTAGCGCTGTGGACAACGATGCTCGGTTGATACAGTTTTTCTTGGCCTCAGGAAGGCATTTGACACCGTCCCGCACCGCCGGTTAGTGCATGACCTTATCGAGTATCAGAGCAGATTTGCGACTGGCTTCAAGAGTTCCTTGTTGACAGAATTAACACGTCATTCTTAACGTAACAAAATCGACAGATGTAACAGTAATTTCCGGAGTACCCCAGGAAGTGTGGTAGGACCGTTACTATTTATGATCTAGTACACAATCTCTTTAGGAATTGATTGGCGACTCCATAGTGTCCTGTGCACTATGACCAGATAATGGGTATACTTGGAAGGAGAGACAGCATTGGTCGTATATTTTTGTTTATTATCGCAAAATCGATTTTTGGTCACTTTGTGACCATCTTCAGTGCTGTAATATATAGCTTAAATTAGTAAGCACTGGTGTCAATAAGCATTACGGCGATCACATAGATATGTGATCGCCGTAATGCTTATTGACACCAGTGCTTACAAATTTAAGTTATATATTACAGCACTGAAGATGTCACAAAGTGACCAAAAATCGATTTTGCGATAATAAACAAAAATATACGACCAATGCTGTCTCTCCTTCCAGGTATACCCTTTAGGAATGTTCGAAAAAGATGTGGTTTTCCATAAGAAAGTAGCAATACCAGAAGACAGTATCCATTTGCAGAATGACCTGGAGAGGATTGATGAATGGTGCAGGCTCTGGCAGTTCACGCTGAAAGCAAATAAATGTAACATCCTGCGCTTACTCCTACACAATTGATGACAAACTGCTGGTAACAGTAGCTACCGTAGAATGTCTGAGAGTAATTATCGGGAGTGACCTTAAGTGGAATAAAAGTGACCTATATGGCACTTGTTCGACAAATTCTTGAGTACTGTTCATGAATATGGTATCCTTACCATGCTGGGCTGATAGAACAGATAGAGAAGATCCAATGAAAGGTGGTGAGTTTCGTCACGGGATGGTTCAGTCGGTGTGAGAGCGTTACCGAGATCCAACAAACTCCAGTGGCAGGCGTAACAAGAGAGGCATTGTGCATAACGGAGAGAGCACTTTCCGGGAAGAGTCGGACAACGTATAACGTCCTCCCACACACATCCCGCGAAATGACTACGTCGAGAAAATTCGTGAAATTAGAGCTAATACAATGGCTTACCGACAGTCATTTTTCCCACGCACCATTCGTAATTGGAACAAGGTAGGGGGGATCATTTAGTGGAACAGGAAATCCCCTCATCACACACTGTAGGTGGCTTGCGGTGTATGGTCCAGATGTAGATGCAAGTCAGATTTGTACTGTGCTTTATGTTACCGGTAAAGGGAACGAGTAAAATAGCGAAATAATGACAAAACACGAAAAAGGCGATACACAAATTTCCCTTCTGTCAGGATAGAATGTTACAGTTCTATTTACGTCTGCTTAGTTCTGTTGCATTAATTAAAATGCTCATCAAAGTCACTACACATAGTACTGCAGTTTAATTCGGAAAACAGCCACAGTACTGGATAGCAGTGCACAGTGGAAGGTGGTCAACAACGCATCGAAAGCGTTGGAAAGCTGTACATATGCACAGCCACAAACAGCCAACAAAATTTCCTCGGAGAAATGTCGAGATCCAGTCGTCCATCCACGCAGCGTCCGACATCAGCTCAGTAGGACTGAGGTCAGGTTAACTTCCGAGTTAATCAAGTATATACTAGTCTGTAGAGCTTTCATCTGTGCACTTTCCTAATCTGGTAGTGACGTTGTGCTTTGTTGACGTATAAGTGCAATGTTCCACCCACATCAGTAATTATTCATTGCCATCTCTATGTTCAACACAGTTCTCCCAATTGATGTCATGACCCAACAAGCGGTGGCATATCCATATATATCTTAAAATAAATGTACTACATTGGTGGCCAAAATTAAAGCCACAGACCGCTATTTCCCCATCATTTTTTAATTCACGATATATTCATACAAACTGTCGACAGATGTCCGTAGGATCTTCTGCACCGAAGATGGCATTGTGGTCAACGGACAACCACGCCATCGTTGGCTCGGGGTGAAAAAGCAGTGTAGCCCATGGCGCGCGAATACCCATACTGCAGTCGTTCATTGTTTGAGTATGAGTGCACTGAGAGACTAACAACAAACTTTACACTTAAGTTCAAACCCTTAAGATACTTTTTCTCGTTGACAACCCCTAGTAAATGAAGAAAGGAAAAGTTTTCCGTTGTTCACGCAGTAAAACTGCATGGTGTTTTAATTCAGTACTTCTCTACTACTAACTGCATTCGCGATAGAGTTTGCAGACAGTCTTCATATATGCAGCCGAATATATCAGTCAAATTATTGTACAGGACGTAGTTAAGGAGATACCACGTCATAAACTTTGAGCTGTGTGAAAATGCAGGGTGAAATTCGCTACAGATGGAGGCGGAATATGTGTACATTGCGTGTGAAGGGGGAAGGAGATGACAGAGACAGGGTGAGGAAGAGATGGGTAGGCAGGGGGAAAGGAGGAGATGAATAGAGAGAGGGGAGGAGGAACTGAACATAGACAGAGAAGAGGAGGAGAGTGCACTTTGAGGCGATGGTGGAGGACGGCCAACTGTAGCGAAGTTTTCTGACAGCAAAATGCTGGCATGTTGACGGTGACAAAGGTTTACTGCAGTGGAGTTACATCTTGAGCTAGTGGGCAGAGTGTACACTTGAAATGGAGAATGTATGTGAGCCAGATCGCTGGTCGATCATCAGCTATCGGCTTGTTATCTTTGGAGCGTCCACGGGCATGTGGATCTTTGCGTTTTCGGCTGGGGCGCGCGGGACGGCGAGAGGCAGTCGGTTTGTGGCGGCCTATGAAACTGGCGGAGTTATGGCTCGGGCGTAAGCACATGTGTGATGTCTGTTACGCTGGGCCTGTTTGCTAATCGTGAAACTCCTGCGGCGGTTAGTGGTTGCCTGGAAGGCATTTGATATAAAATGTGCCAAGCCTGGCAGTGAGAGGGGAGTCCGGAGTTGGTGTTGGCCTAGATGTTTGTACAAATTGAGGTGCCTGTGTGAGAAGCACGGCCTGGGCCTGTTGGTTGCTTCGTCCTTCTGGCAGCCACCGCAAGCGCATGTTCGGCCGGAATGTCTACAGTTTGTGGTTCAAAAAATGGTTGAAATGGCTCTGAGCACTATGCGACTTAACTTCTGAGGTCATCAGTCGCCGAAAACGTAGAACTAGTTAAACCTAACTAACCTAAGGACGTCACACACATCCATGCCCGAGGCAGGATTCGAACCTGCGACCGTAGTGGTCGCTCGGTTCCAGACTGTAGCGCCAGAACCGCACGGCCACTCTGGCCGGCCACAGTTTGTGGTGAGTGTAGTGTGAACAAGTTCTCGTAGGATGTGCTCCCAGCCTGACTCTTAGCCTGTGTTATTTGTGGGTGCCGACCGCTTGCCTGTTACTGCTTCCGGGTGTCCTGTAAGATTTCACAGCAAAACTGTGTTTTGGTGGCACTCTGTGTTTCTGGCTCAGCCTCCGCCTAGAAAGGGGAAAGATTTGGAATTCCTTAATGCTGTAATTTAAACATATATTAAAAATTTGTTCTTTCAGAATAAGGGCCAGTTTCTTTGGGACACTGCAGTTCAAACAGGAGTGGCGTAATGTTAATAAGTATTTGTCAAATGAAGTGTATGTAATGTCTTGCTGTTTTCTGTGGCACGCAGCTGTGTTATTAAACTCATTTTGAAGTGTATTCTTTGAGTAGTATTGTAAGGTTTTTTGGATATTTTTCAGTGGGGTCAATTTATTCAATTTTGTTTTTCTCTTTCTTTGAATTACGGTAAATTGTTCAGTTTATCTGGTTATTGGCTTAACTCGCGCTTCACGCATTAAATCAGCTTTATTTGAAATTTTTTTTTTATTCCTGCTTAATGTCAGATTCAAATGTAGCTCCATTTATGTTATTTGAAATAAATGTGTAGGATTGACCTTAATGAATTATGTGCAATCGAAGTAAGGGACCCAGTCCTTCATTAGTGCTTAACAGTGGCGTGTGGTTCGGGTTGTGAGCCCCGTGCTCGTCCCAGTATGGATCTCCATTGTTGTGATGTCTACCATTTTTTACATGGGATGGTACTGTATTTTACGAAAAGGGAGGTGTAAGTGCAATGTTCCACCCACATCAGTAATATTCATGGCCGTCTCTATGTTCAACAATACTGCGGCAGATCGGACTGAACATCAGAAACACTGTAGTGCAGATTCTAAATATGCCGCTAATTATTATGAAGACTGGAGTTCATTACTTCACTTCACACCAGATAAGAGAATCAACAGTAGGAAGTACAATGCCCAACATAATTAAAGGATCACTTTTTCGAAACCCCGCAATTACGTCCCATTGCGACGTATAGCTTCGAAGTTTGGCACAAAGGTGCCTACAGCCTTGCTCTGTAACGGTGCAAAATTATGGTGGCCTACAGCGTCGCCCTAGGGCTCAACGACGCTTCAAATCGAAAGGTGTCGACACATGCGGAAAAAAGGCCACGGCTCGGAAGTTCTTGTGAGCAGAAAAGTAGGTTAATGATGCCATGCTGGCACCAAATTTCACCACAATTCCGTCCAACGCCACAGTGGACGTATCACTCGATCATAATGTCGTCACAGACCCTCTTCTTCTTCTTCTTCTTCTTCTTCTTGCGTTACGGCCTCTGTAGGACCACGGGTAGCCTCTTCGTGGATGGTATTTTTCCTCTTCTTCTCCCAGAATCTCTTCATTCTTTCTCTTCTTCTCTCCCGCTCTTCTTCCGAGAGCTTCATTTTCCGTTTCTCCTGTCGGCTCCAGTGGTGACACTCTAATCTTTTCCTGTATTCCTCTCTGTCATTGATCTCCGGCATATTGGTTGGTGTATATTTGTTCCTCCAATTTTCCTTTCCTTCTACCTTGATCCACAATTCCAACCAGTTCTTCCGAAGTTCAACAACCCACTTGCTTCCTGTCTTGCCCTTTGTCCTCCCTGTTTTTCCCACACTCTCTTCGTCATTGTGTCCATACTCATCCTAACTACATGTCCAGAAAACCTTGCGCTTTTGAGTCTGATTTCCCCGGATTTGTTCTCATGTTCCGGTACAATTCTTCCCTAGATCTTCGCATCCACCTCTCTCCACCTCTTTTGGGACCTAGTATTTTTCTCAGTATTTTTCTCTCTTCTTTCTCCAGTTTTTCTGCCTCATTTCTTCCTAGTATCATCGTCTCAGCAACATATAATACTGCATTCCTCACCGTTCCCTTGTAGCGGCTTATCTTTGCCTCTATGGATATATTCTTTTTATTGTATATCTCTCTCGTCATGCAGAAGGCTGACCTCATCTTCTTTATCCTCTCTGTTATTCCCTCCGTGCTCCTGTTCCTTCCTGTTATTCTCTGAGGTATTTAAATTTGTTCACCATTTGCTCAGTGCCTTCCGGTGTTTCCCAGTGGTGTTTAATGTCTTTTTCTTGTTATAGGCGACTCTCAGTCCCACCTTTCTGGCTACCTTACGTAAGTTGTCGAGTTGTGTCTTTGCCTCTTCTTCCGTCTCACTTACTATTGCTATGTCATCTGCATAGGCTAGGCAGTCCACTTGAGCCCTGTTGTCCTTTTCGTTCCCACATGGGTCTTCGGTATTCCCATTTCCTCGTTTATTGCTCTCCACTGCCTGATCACTTCGTCCAGTGCTATATTGAACAACAATGGTGACAATCCATCTCCCTGTTTAACACCAGTCTTGATCTCAAATTCTTCTGACAGTGCTCCTCTTAATCTCAACCTCGCTTTTGTGTCTGTCAGAATTTCTTTTATGAGTTCTTGTGTAGTTCCATCAAGTCCTCTGTTCTTCAGTATCCTAACAAGAGTCTGTCTGTCGATGGAGTCATATGCCTTTGGGAAGTCCACGAAGGTTATTACTGTCTTTTTGTTTTTTAAGGCCCTACGTTCTATCGGAAACACCTTTCGCTCCTTCTTTTGACGTCTCTGCGATGGAGGTTTGAACCGCGACATCCAGCGTTGAAATCAGACTTTTTTCTTATATCTGACCGAGGAAAACATTCCAGATTCAGCGACGCTCAAAATCGACATGAAAAATCCTCAGGAGTCGGCAAAAAGAGCGTCAATGCAACCACCACTTTCGTGGGCGCTGAATCCCACGCGTATCACGGTCGGAAACAATAGGCCGCAGTGGGATGACAACTTTTGACACTGCTAACACCCTCGGATGTTTTAGCTCTTCTCTAAGGACACTGTGGGACAGCATTCAAAATGAACATGATCCCAACACTTCGGAATACAGGGTGACCGCAGTTTTTGCTCTTGTATACAGACTGGAACCACCAGCGATCGTTCAAAACCACTGGACGAAATTAGAACATGTCTGGAAGCAGCAAAGGGTACGTACGCTTTTTCAGCCCTCCTGTTTGCCACCCTCCTGTAGCGTGATCAAGCGGCAGTGCATCATTCATATATGTGTGAATAAAACAAGACCTCCATTTCGGCAACACCCTCGGTGCCACCCACGCACGTTTTTTGAACAAGTTAAGAACGTAGCTATAGATATTTCATCACCACATCAATCTGTTGTCTAGCGCCTGAAGGCTATACAAACCCCTCAACACCCGTTGAGTGCAGTTTGCCTACCTTAAGGCGCTAGAGGAGCTGCCAGGCCGACTTGGTGTCGAAGTTTCTGACAAGTACATTTTTAGCATGCTCAACAAATTTTCGTTGGTGGAACAGAGCGGGTTACCGAACTGGGAAGCATCAGAAGTACTATTTGTCTTTTATTCACGCACCTGGTAATGTTGCAACCCCACGTGATCACGCCTCAGAAGGAGGGAAAAGAGGAGGGCTGAAAAAACTCAAGTACATTTTGCTCCTTCAGATCAAGTTCAAATGTCATCGAATGTTTTTCAACGATGGCTAGTGGTTATCTCTGAGGCCTCTCCATGTCGATTCTGAGGGCAGTGTGACTGAAATGTTTTTCTCACCAACCTATACGAAAATCGCGTAACTTCAACACTGATTGTAGATGTATCGACATCAATCACAGAGGCGTCAAAAGAAGCCGTAAAATGTGTGTAGTAAAGGCTATGACGACTTTCGCATCGTATGACACGTTCGTGGCGGCGATGGGTAGAATTTTCCATAAATTTGGTGCTGATGTTATATTATTAACCCACTTTACAGTTTTCATGAACTTGTGAGCTGTGTCCTTTTTCCCGCATGTGTCTATACCTCGCTGTCTGAAGCGTCGCCGAGCCGGATGGGGCTTGATAGTTCATCTTATGTGTCAAAGATCACGGTTACTGTGCTGAGCATGTCAAATGATCGACTTTTCTTACAACATGATAAGAATCATCATAATCTCTCCCAATGTCGAGATACTGTGGCTCTAATGAACCATTCAGTTTGTTTGAAAAAAAAATATTCTTTGGTTAGTGCAGTAGTTAACCTGCCAGGGTAGCCGAGAGTGCTAACGAGCTACTTCCTGGACTCGGGTAGGCGCACCGGCCCGGGATCGAATCCGCCCGGTGGACTAACGACGAGAGCCAGTGTGCTGGCCAGTCTGGATGTGGTTTTTAGGCGGTTTTCCACATCCTGCTAGGTGAATATTGGGCTGGTTCCCACGTTCCGCCTCAGTTGCTCGACTTACAGACATTTGCAACATGTTTGCACTATTCCATAGCTTATACTAGACAGCTGGGGAACACTAATTCAGTCCCGGGAGGTATGGGGTGGTGACAGGAAGGGCATCTGTTACCCCAAATTAACATGCCACGTCCGTTTAACCATAACAGCAGACCACACACGTCGGGATTAATGCTTGGGAAGAGAGAGAGAGTGCAGTAGTTAAATGCTCTTGTAAGTTATCATTGAAAGTTCTTGTTCAAAATTACTGGGATCACTTGAAGCTGTGCATTATATTGAACAGATTTGGTGTATACATAGCAAAGTACAACAGGGCTACTTATTCGTTTAACATTGATCGTTATTATGGCTTCTATAACGCTGAGTTACTGAAAAAAGTCAAATGCATGTAGGACAGGAGGAGGTATTGGTTCTCAGAGAATAATTTCCAACTGTGCTCAACAAAGTGGATACAAAGATCACTACTATGACTGGTTACATGCTAGTTGTTTTTAGTGCCAGAATATTATTACCTGAATGACTCCCCATTTTGGAGTGGTTCTATGGAAAAGTGGTCAAAGTCAATGAAGAGACTTTCAGCCTCATGACATATTTACTCGCAAAAATAATTTACGAAATTGCGATTCCAGTCGACTTTTCCTTCATAATTTGATTCTGAGTTAACAACCATAATGGTTATTGACAGTTTGGTAAAATTATGATCCAGAAACATTTATGGAATTCGAATCAATGACTGAATTAATGGGTTATCATCAGTGACACCTGGGCAAAAGGTCAGTTTTAAATACAACTTAGCATAAGAACAATATTTTGCTAGAGTACAACAGACTGTTGTTGTTGTTGTGGTCCTCAGTCCTGAGACTGGTTTGATGCAGCTCTCCATGCTACTCTATCCTGTGCAAGCTTCTTCATCTCCCAGTACCTACTGCAACCTACATCCTTCTGAATCTGCTTAGTGTATTCATCTCTTGGTCTCCCTCTACGATTTTTACCCTCCATGCTGCCCTCCAATGCTAAATTTGTGATCCCTTGATGCCTCAAAACATGTCCTACCAACCGATCCCTTCTTCTAGTCAAGTTGTGCCACAAACTTCTCTTCTCCCCAATCCTATTCAATACCTCCTCATTAGTTACGTGATCTACCCACCTTGTCTTCAGCATTCTTCTGTAGCACCACATTTCGAAAGCTTCTATTCTCTTCTTGTCCAAACTGGTTATCGTCCATGTTTCACTCCCATACATGGCTATACTCCATACAAATACTTTCAGAAACGACTTCCTGACACTTAAATCTATACTCGATGTTAACAAATTTCTCTTCTTCAGAAACGATTTCCTTGCCATTGCCAGTCCACATTTTATATCCTCTCTACTTCGACCATCATCAGTTATTTTACTCCCTAAATAGCAAAACTCCTTTACTACTTTAAGTGTCTCATTTCCTAATCTAATCCGCTCAGCATCACCCGATTTAATTTGACTACATTCCATTATCCTCGTTTTGATTTTGTTGATGTTCATTTTATATCCTCCTTTCAAAACACTGTCCATTCCGTTCAACTGCTCTTCCAAGTCCTTTGCTGTCTCTGACAGAATTACAATGTCATCGGCGAACCTCAAAGTTTTTACTTCTTCTCCATGAATTTTAATACCTACTCCGAATTTTCTTTTGTTTCCTTTACTGCTTGCTCAATATACAGATTGAATAACATCGGGGAGAGGCTACAGCCCTGTCTCACTCCTTTCCCAACCACTGCTTCCCTTTCATGCCCCTCGACTCTTATAACTGCCATCTGGTTTCTGTACAAATTGTAAATAGCCTTTCGCTCCTTGTATTTTACCCCTGCCACCTTCAGAATTTGAAAGAGAGTATTCCAGTTAACATTGTCAAAAGCTTTCTCTAAGTCTACAAATGCTAGAAACGTAGGTTTGCCTTTTCTTAATCTTTCTTCTAAGATAAGTCGTAAGGTTAGTATTGCCTCACGTGTTCCAACATTTCTACGGAATCCAAACTGATCTTCCCCGAGGTCCGCTTCTACCAGTTTTTCCATTCGTCTGTAACGAATTCGCGTTAGTATTTTGCAGCTGTGACTTATTAAACTGATAGTTCGGTAATTTTCACATCTGTCAACACCTGCATTCTTTGGGATTGGAATTATTACATTCTTCTTGAAGTCTGAGGGTATTTCGCCTGTCTCATACATCTTGCTCACCAGATGGTAGAGTTTTGTCATGACTGGCTCTCCCAAGGCCATCAGTAGTTCTAATAGAATGTTGTCTACTCCCGGGGCCTTGTTTCGATTCAGGTCTTTCAGTGCTCTGTCAAACTCTTCACGCAGTATCTTATCTCCCATTTCATCTTCATCTACATCCTCTTCCATTTCCATAATATTGTCCTCAAGTACATCGCCCTTGTATAAACCCTCTATATACTCCTTCCACCTTTCTGCCTTCCCTTCCTTGCTTAGAACTGGGTTGACATCTGAGCTCTTGATATTCATACAAGTGGTTCTCTTCCCTCCAAAGGTCTCTTTAATATTCCTGTAGGCAGTATCTATCTTACCCCAAGTGAGACAAGCCTCTACATCCTTACATTTGTTCTCTAGCCATCCCTGCTTAGCCATTTTGCACTTCCTGTCGATCTCATTTTTGAGACGTTTGTATTCCTTTTTGCCTGCTTCATTTACTGCATTTTTATATTTTCTCCTTTCATCAATTAAATTCAATATTTCTTCTGTTACCCAAGGATTTCTATTAGTCCTCGTCTTTTTACCTACTTGATCCTCTGCTTACAACAGACTGTAAGTGGCATTTTGAAAGTAGGATTATGGATATGTCACTTGACCTACAAATTATTCATCTCTGATGGTAAATTGCTCAGTGAGGACATTTATAATGATGTGTTGATAACCATATTAATCTTCTTGGTAATAGTAGAGGCGATAGGATGGAGCAGGTGTGTTGATCGTAGGTTTGCGCTGGAAGATATTTATAATCACCACTCCAACTGATATGGCGAACAACGTAAAACAATTCCATAAAAGACATAATTACAATCAACAATAATAAAACCTTGCTGTTGAGGAATGAACTAGATTAGATTATGAAGTGTCTGGGGAAGGGTCTTGACTCTCTCTAACACTCTCTACTCAGATCTCGAGTGACAGAATTATGGATTAGTGGTCTCTTTGGCATCAGTTTAGTCACCTATTTGGTGGCTAGTTTTCACTTATCCTTCAAAAGCCTGGTAATTGTACGGCCACCACACGCACTGTTTAGTGTCCATGTAGTTGAAGTTCGCTTTCGCGCTATCGCCCATAGACAGATCAGTAACCAGCCAATGCGCCACCTGTCAGCAACAAAATAGTCGGTTAGTGAGTGGAATTATTAATTTCATCGCAGACCTGTTCCAGTTCGATGATTTTGCATAACTTTAGGAAGACACATTGCTTTCTCCATGGTAGGTACTATGGTTGGTGTCCATTACTAGCCTTCACAGACAGCTTCACATGACACTTGCGTTATTCAACAGCTGGCACTGTAGCTAAATGAGTATCCATTTGCGCTACTCCATTTATTTTGCTATCTTCACTTCTTACCTGATATTCACAGTCCACAATTAGCATGACTGTCCATATTGACACTAGGTACACCCACATATATGTTAATCGTATATTAACCTTTAAGCTTCACATCTGGTGTCCAATATGTATGTCCGGAAGACCTCTATCTTAACACATAACCGAAACTAGACCTCTAATTGATTTACAAAAAAACATCTTTACACTGCTAGGTGTTTGTATCACATAAAATCCCAGTAGACTATACATTCTACCCAATTTGAATGTACTCAAAGACAATTCTGTTATCGTTCAATTAACTTCTACTAGAATACATTACAATCAAGTGTGATTCTATGAGTCCATCCATTTGCAGTGATCTGAGTGCTTAATAATAATATATACTCTTTAAATGCAGTACTGTTTCAATTTTCATGTTATTTGTGATGCTTTACCGCATACCTTCATTGTCAGCATAATTACAAATTGACATTAATCTTCATCCCATTTTATTGATGAACAAACAACAACAAAAATAATAATTACTACATTAGCATCCACAATCTGTTTAAAACTAATTGGTTGGTTCTCATAGTCATATTCAAATTATTTCTGTAATAGGACTGTTCTAATCTCACAGAGCTTATTGAATTGAGGGACAGACTTAATTGCCAATAATGAAATTGAAAGTATATATACTGGTTCACAATGAGATGTCTAATGACACATACAGTGTTCATTAAGGAACAGACTAATTATAAATCTACACAGCTATATCTAAACAAAATAATGTACATATTTACGAAAGAACCTCCTACTTTCCATGGGTTTCTTCACTCAAACTATTTCTTGATGTCGTATGCATACATAACTTTGGCCCATTGCATACCAGGATATGACAAAAGACGTGCACCATCATGAAGTATGTCAACACTTATATAGTGACTTGACAACAAAAACTGGCACTTTTTGTTGCATTTAGCCATCCTAGAAGATTTAGTATGACTTCGTACAAGCAGTTTTTCTCCTATATCGAACTTTTATACTGTTTGCAATTACTGTCAGAGTATAATTTTATTGTCTCTACTTTTTGCTTGAATTTAAACAGAGCTAGCAAAACCTTTACTTTAAAGAGGCAGGATCTTGAGTAATGGCTTAATCCACTGTTCTCTGTCCTGTGAAACATTAGCTTGTTCTGGGTACACTGTTTGCAGGTATTGGATAAGTTACCAAAAGCTTCCTCGACTCACAGCAAATACCAGTAATCTATACATGCAGTGTATTTACCTGAGCAATATGTCCACATAAAGGTGTTGAGTTTACCAAGTACCTGTCAATGGGATTCACTTTGAGGTGGTAACGTGATATGAGTGTCTGTTTGATATCTCATATCTGTAAAAATTGTCTGCTAGTGAAATTTTGTGCATTATCAGACATGATAGTCTTCTGTTTGCCGACTTGAGAAATGTAATTCTCTAAAAATCTGCGGATTACTGGGGCACTGGTGGAACTTTTCAGAGCATATAATTTAATGTGTTTTGAAAACAGGACATGGATTTCAACAGTGTACTGAGATCCAGTATTTACAGTTTGCAGGAGTCCACAAATGTATGTGGCAATGACGTTCAGGGTTCTTTCAGCACTTGTAAGATGTTGTTCTCCTTTTGAGCCTCGGTTTGAAGGCTTTGTCTTCTGGCATAGCATTTATTCAAATGCTATATCAATTGTTGCACTTTCTGTCATATGTTTTCTGTAGGTGATCGCGATAAAACAATATGCCATTATGCAGAATACAATGCCTAGTTAGCGCCTCTGTAGGATTTGTCATGAGCTTTCTTTTTAATTCCCTCCATTTAGAGGCATGATCCAGTAGCTGTTCTATGTTTCTCCATGTATCTAGATAATATTATCACTAAATATTATCCTTCATCAATTAAAACATGAATTTGGCATTTTGACTGTCGGATTTCTGGATATCAGGCAATTCCTCTGGCAGTTGTGATAACATGTCAGCTACTACATTATTTTCATCTTATAAATTATATCGAAATCATATTCCTGGATAGTCAATGACCATCGAACCGATTTGGCATGCAACAATTTATAATCTAGCTGGAAGCGTAGAGGTTGATAATCACAATAAATCCTTATGTGGCTATCAGATAAATAATAATGGAACTTACTAAATGCCCAAACAGTGGTAAAGGCTTCTAATTCTGTTGTCTTGAAAGGACATTCACAGTAAGTCAATATGTGACTCGCCAAGATAATAGTGCGAACCGTGGGTTCCTTATCAATGTCTCTAATCACAGAAAGGTAAGCCGTCAGGCCAACACACGAAGCTCCAATCACTAAGCAAAAATCTTGTGACATTTTTGTATGGTACAACAACTCTGAATTGACTAAAATGTACTTGATTTATTCAAATGCTGACTGACACTTGGCAACCAAACCTATGATAGTTGCCCTCTCAATGACTTCAGAAGTGGTTCCAATTTTAAGATCTGATATGACATGAAGCGACAATAAAACGTAGCAAGACCAAGGAATCTTTTCAGCTGTTTTTTGTCCACGGCACCAGAAAGCTTTTTATTGATTGTATTTCCCTTTCACCAGGTAAGATTCCTTGCATTCTGATCATATGCCAGGAATTTAATTCCTTCTCTTAAGAATTAGGCGTTTTTTTGACAGCCACATCATAAAAGTAAAATTCTTCTAACAGTTCTTTTTTTACTAATTCAGCATGTTCCTCCCAAGACCAGATGGAAATTAACAAGTTGTCCACATACAAAGTGTCTCTGTCTAACAAGTCTGTACCTACCATATGATGTAGTACTGCTATAAAAACATCACCATACACATTCAGACAGATTGGCATGATCCTAAACTGGTAGATATGGCCATCAAAGATAAAAACCAAGAATTTTCTGGAAGGGTCTAACCGGACCTGCCAGTATGAAGTACTTAGATCGATCGACATTATGTAATTAAGCCTTTGGAATCGTTGTAATTGTTCTTCCAACTTTTCAGAATGGGTTCTCATAGGGATAATGATTTTATTAATTGTCCTGGCGTTGACTACCAGTTGAATGTTGCCCCCAGCTTTTGCTATCAGTAGTAAAGGATTGCAATAAGGATTTGACAGACTAGCATCTTCATGATCTCTTTCGAGATAGCAGCCCACTTACACCCGGGAATGGAGTACAATGGCAAACAAATGGTTCACATTGTTTAACATTTAGATTATAACATTATCCCTTAATCACTCCATGTCTCTTTTCAAAAAATGTTACATGTTCCAATAAAACATCAATTAAATATGCCTATTGATCTTTAGCAAGGTATTACGACTCGGATACTTTCATCTTAATTTGTTGCTCAATGTTGACTCATTATTGATTCCAGAATGCTGCAATTATCAATTATAATTTTTCCTGCCTATGAACTAAATTTTGATTTACTGGCGCTACTGTCCATGGTCTAAATCTGTCTTAAAATATCAGTTGTCATATTGTGCCCATCAATCAAAAATATGCGCTTCCTGATTGACAGGTTTACTGCAGCTTTCTTCTGGTGAAGAAAATTCCAACTCTGCAGTCCACAATTAACTTTTTACATTTAGGAACATGCTGATAATTGCTACATTGGTCTGCGCCATTGTCATTTAATATTGTGGGATAGTGCGCCAATAGCTTTTATAATCCCATAATTACTGATGGATAAGATCGTCACTCCCACTGCCTGACATAAGTTTTCATACAATCCATAGGAGAAAACATTAGCTGCAGCATCTATATCGATTTTAACTTCCACACGAAAATTTCCTACTATATCTTGGTGAGGCACTACGTAGGTTGCTCCTGACAACTTACATTATCAGAACATAATCCCTCTCAAATGTCTTGCCCATTTTCATACTGAATTAGCATATTTTTTTTCTGATCACCTTTCTCCCATTCTCTGGCCAACCATTTGGAGTTGGATGTGGTTGAAGCTAGTTTTCTGAATAACCAGTGGTGAATTACCCTCCTCCACATCATTTACATTTGAACTACGGTTCGGCCAGTTTGCACCTGTGTGGCACTGTCGATTTCTGTTTCTTTTGGCAAAGCCAGGATTAAATGGGCAGTTCTGTTTCTTCTGGTTACACCTTTCGAAATAATTGGAGACATCATTACTACTGTCATTAATATTATTCCTGTTACTAGCCTCACCATTACCATTTCCTTGATTGTGATTATTATCCCTGCGATTTCTGTGGCCTTCATTACGATTAGGGTTGTTACAATTTTTACTGTTTTGGTGATATACCTCGGAATTTTCATTTGTCGGGCCAAAGGAATCTAATACTAAGATGTACTCCGCAGTACTATTTCAACATGTCAATAAATTTTCTCGAAAATAAATAGGCAGTTTGGTCTTCAATATTCGGATAACATCTCGCTGTGATATTGATTTGTTCCTTTATTTCATCTTGTTCAGTACTTCTCAGAATATTTTCGAATATTCTGCATCAGCTAGCTGCACAATCTTCGATTCTGTAGCGACCGACCAAGTACATAATTCATCAGATCTTATATTACATTGAGGTTCTAGATGCTCAGTGATAGTTTTATCTTGCTCAGAACTTAGCTGTTCTAACTTCCACATTAAGTGTTGAACAGTTTTGGGCAATTCATTTTCATCTCCCCAAAGACTGTTACCAGTCAAATAAAGGTTATGCACTGATTCTGAAAAACCAGTATATGCACAATTTAGTATTGTTATTTTGTCCATTAACTCTTCGACTACAGAATCCTGTCTCGCTGCAAGGTCAGCAGTTCTGGATGCAATAGCAACACGGTGTGTAGTTTTGACAGATTAATACATATATAAATTTAATTGTGGATAACCACGACCGTAACATTTAGTGTTTGAATTTTCATGTCGGATTGGTGGCAATAAAGTCGTTTGTCGGTCGGTCCGTGGCTGTCCCTTGGCTGGGTTTCGACGGATCGAGTGTAGTTGGGCTCATTACCTTATTTGTAATTTAATAACATATTTACAACCAAAGCGGCACATAGTCGATCTTTTACAATAACAAGTTTCAAACTTCAAATCTTTCATGGCTGAAGGTCTCCAAACAAGAAATCTTCAAAATCAACAAGGTAAATTTCAGGTTACTGAAAACAGACACAATTACAAGTAAAATAATTAAAATCTGTATATATATCACAGCTAGGCTGAAAGCCTAAATGAACGAGGGCAGACCGTCCGCCTGGAGGCTTCTGAGTGCTGTTGTCTCTACTGTCTTTCTCACCGGTGTTTAATTGTCTGTTTATAATGTCATAGCCGACGATAAAAGAAAAATTCTTGTTTTTACTGCGTTTTGTGTAAGTAAGTTTGAATTTCGGGAAGTGGATATTTGCTGAAAGGTTATTGCCGTTGTGCTGTCTTTTCTTTTAGTTTGGTTTCAGCTAATTAAAACTTAAGGCCTATGGTTATATTTTTTTTTTAATTTTGGAAAATTAATTGTGGGCCTTCAACCTTGGAACGTTATTCTTAAAATTACCTTTCAAGCTTAAACATTGCGTCCTTCTGCCTTTGAAAGTTTATGGTAATTCATTTTAAAATCTTGAAAATTTTATTGTGGGCCTTCAGCCGTTTTTACTGAATCTTGTTTGTGTTTGTCTATCCATCTTTGCCTTGAGGCTTTCAGCCTAGCTGTGATATATATACAGATTTTAATTATTTTACTTGTAATTGTGTCTGTTTTCAGTAACCTGAAATTTACCTTGTTGATTTTGAAGATTTCTTGTTTGGAGACCTTCAGCCATGAAAGATTTGTAGTTTGAAACTCGTTATTGTAAAAGATCGACTATGTGCCGCTTTGGTTGTAAATGTGTTATTAAATTACAGTAAATTACAATTTTAAGGTGAAACTGGCCCCAACCTTATTTGGCCCTTTCCACAATCGTAATCATCTGTTCTGCCCAGCGGATTTAGCGGGCGTCTCACCTTGAAACAGAAGATATCAGGCGAATGGAGTGGCCTGCCTGTTCTCCAGATCTAAACGCCATCGAGCACGTCTGGGATGTTCTCGGTCGACGTATCGCTGCACGTCTTCAAACCCTTGGTACACTTCAGGAGCTCCGACAGTCACTGGTGTAAGAATGGGAGGCTATACCCCAGCAGCTGCTCGACCTCCTCATCCAGAGTATGCCAACCCGTTGTGCGGCCTGTTTACTTGTGCATGGTGATCGTATCCCCTGTTGATGTCTAGATACATGCGCAGGAAACAGTGGCGTTTTGTAGCACATGTGTTTCGGGACGGTTTTCTCAACTTATCACCAATACCGAGGACTTGCAGATCTGTGTCGTGTGTGTTCCCTATGTGCCTATGCTATTAGCGCCAGTTTTGTATAGTGCGACGTTGTGTGGCACCACATTCTGCAATTATCATTAATTTATGAGCATGAGAGTATGCTTTTTACCAAAAATTAAATTTGATTAAAAATATAAGTAGTCGAATAACATGAAATTCACTAAAACTTCATGCAAATACAAGTGGATTTTTTAAAAAATATATTACCTCTCAAATGTCATATAAATTAATTAATGTGACCAGTGATGAAAAAAATTAATATTCAGCGGAAATCGAACCTTTTCTTTTTTTTTAAAAAAAAAAAAGAAATCTCATTTTGTTCGTTATAGCTCGTTGCATTTGTTCGGGGCCGATATCCCATGAGATCCATTCAAGTTCATCGTTGATCCATTCACTCAGTTTTTTTTTAGTACAGAGGGCAGCTAACCCTCTCACCGAATACGCTGAGCTACCGTGCTTGAACCACTTGACCACCATGTACTACAACGTTCCGCACCTACGCATAGATGCATAAAGGCACACAATAGACATGTAAAACTTCTCTTCCGATTTACTCGGAATTTCCAGAATAGTGCATCTTATTACTTGCGCATTATGTTATTTTATTGGCCTACTAAAGGAGCAAAAAGTTTGCAGTAAATCTGTGACTCTAAAGTCGTGGCTTCTCCTTGTTAGATCAGAATTAATATCGCAGCCAGTAAGAACATACGGAACTGAACTTACTGATTGGCTATGCTGTTTTGAGGACCCGTTAGACCTCAATAATTGATAAACACGATTGTGACGGCTGCCCCATAATATCAGTATGCAACCATGTCACAGTAGCGGCCTGTCGTGTGGGCGCAGTGTCCTGTACCATGCGCGAAAATTGCGCAGACAGACCACAACTTTCTGGAAAGCTGCTGCGGAAGACGTGCAAAAGCGCTGCGGCGACAACGCGAACCATTATGCCCAGGTTCGCTAATACACGAGCAACTGATTAACTGAGGAAGCTAAATCCAATATAATTAGAGCAACTAAATATATGCTGTAGTTGTTAACCATATTCACTAATTGTAACGTAGGCCGTGAGTTATTAATATCTTATTTACATAGAAATTAAGCTATGTCATTAACTTTTTTTAATTCTACATAATAAGTACGATGGAGTGTTATAATAAAAACCTTAAGCTATACAACCTCCTAATTTACTGGCAGTAAGTAATCGTACATTGCTAATACTCTGTTACGTTTTAGGTCCCACTGACTGTTTAACGTATTGGCCAGTGATTGTGCGATGAACCTTTTTATGTACATTTCTTCGAGTGCATTTAAAACGTTTCCCTTACCTTCTTTATGTAGTATTTCTAAGTTATTCTGTGGGCTAGTAACAGAATATCGGTTGTCTCCTAAGTGTATAGGTAATGCTGATCTAGAACTGTTTGCGTTAAGACGTTCTTTGGACTGTGAATCAAACGCTCTACCCGTTCGACCTATGAATTGTTTTGGACAGTTTAATATACGACTCATATTCACACATTCTCTGTGAAGACAGAACACACTTTTTTAT
The DNA here is from genome assembly GCF_023898315.1 of Schistocerca nitens. Lineage (NCBI taxonomy): Eukaryota > Metazoa > Arthropoda > Insecta > Orthoptera > Acrididae > Schistocerca > Schistocerca nitens. The sequence goes on along the minus strand of NC_064614.1, from coordinate 1,064,623,909 downwards.
ATGTCGGTTCACAATGTAGATGTGAAGACGCACTATTAAAAAAATTACAAAAATTCCGTAAACCATCCAGACATGGTACAGCTTCAGTCAAACGTTGTACTGTGACAGTTCGAGCGGGTTAATTACATAACTGACTTAAAAAGTCACCTTTCCATAAAAACCAACGTATGTGCAAGCGCTATTATTGTTCTCAAAAAGAAATAAAATTTCGATTACAACCTCCTATCGAAGCATACCCACTTGAAGATCAAATAACACATTATCAGTTGCGATCCGTCTAATTGTAACTGAATAAAACGAATTTTTCGTCTCATGTGCGTCTCGCCTTTATTACTTGAGAGGTGCCATTATTGGTCTGAAATACGTACATATTTGTGCTTACGCTATTTTATTTCACTCACGGAACATTGTACACTGAGGTTATAAACAGTTCTCTATGATTTTTCTATGACATAATAACCGTTCACATTTTTCCTTACAAGCTTCGTAGAAGCTAGTCTACACGTGTTCTTGCTCCGGTTTTATGGCCGTTCTTCTTCTGTTTTCTGCCATGCGATATTTCTGGGAAAGGAAGTTCGTTCACTTCATTTTAAACATTTATAATTAGCGTGCATTAATTTGTAATTACCATCTACATCTACGTGATTACTCTGCTATTCACAATAAAGTGCTTGGCAGAGGGTTCAATGAACCACCTTCAGGCTGTCTCTCTACCGTTCCACTCTCGAACGGCACGCGGGAAAAACGAGCGCTTAAACTTTTCTCTTATTTTATCGTGATGATCATTTTTCCCTTTGTAGGTGGGTGCCAACAGAATATTTTCGCAATCGGAGGAGAAAACTGGTGAATGAAATTTCATGAGGACATCCCGTCGCAACGAAAAACGGCCCTTTTTTTTTGCGATTGCCACTCCAATTCATGTATCATGTCAGTGACACAAAACGAGCTTCCCTTCTTTGTACTTTTTCGATGTCATCCGTCAGTCCCACCTGATGCACGCCGCACAGCAATACTCCCGAATAGGGCGGACAAGCGTGGTGTAAGCAGTCTCTTTAGTAGACCTGTTGCACCTTCTAACCGTTCTGCCAATGAATCGCAGTCTTTGGTTTGCTCTACCCACAACAATATTATCTATGCGATCGTTTCAATTTAGGTTATTTGTAATTGTAATCCCTAAGTATAAAGCTGAATTTATAGCCTTCAAATTTGTGTGACTGATCGCGTAATCGAAATTTAGCTGATTTCTTTTAGTACTCATGTGAATAACTTCACACTTTTCTTTATTCAGGGTTAATTGTCACTTTTTGCACCATACAAATACCTTATCTAAATCATTTTGCAAATCGTTTTGATCATCTGATGACTTTAAAAGGCGGTAAATGACAGCATCACCTGCAAATTATCTAAGACGGTTACTCCGATTGTCTCCTATGTCGTTAATGTACATCAGGAACAAAAGAGGGCCGATAACACTTCCTTGGGGAACGCCGGATATTACTTCTGTTTCACTCAATGACTTTCCGTCTATTACCGCGAACTGTGACCTTTCTGACAGGAAATCACGAATCCAGTCGCACAACTGAGGCGATAATCCGTAGGCACGCAGTTTGGTTAGAAGACGCATGTGAGGAACGGTGTCGAAAGCCTTCTGGAAATCTAAAAATATGGAATCTATTTGACATCCCCTATCGATAGCAATTTCTACTTCATGAGTATAAACATTACACACATTACACACAACTGAGGACGACAGGAGAATAAAAGCTACAGATGAGACAATAAACATTTGAGTAAGCTTTCACGAACAGAAATTTTACCACATGTGTAACTCATATGCAGTTCCGTAAAGTAATTTCTCGATATTTCGTACAAACACCTATCTCGTTTGTTCCACGATTTCTGTTACAGTTCGTGATGGCACAAGTCGCAGTAACAAATACTCTTAAACTTGTCATACCGTGCCGTAATGCTCTTGATACCGTGTGACATCGTTCGATGTCTTCAGTGAATGTCTTGAAGGCTGCAGCTACGATGATAAATCTGTAACAAACACACTTTGTTTTGTTTTTACAATCCATAAGTGTAAATTTTGTAAATATTTAAAAGGTAGCAGATTTACGAATTTGCTGCACTCGTAATTTATTCCTTCTTGCAGTGCTATGACAGCTCTTCCTACTGTAAATTTTATTGTACTCCTGGAAATTCTCCATTGCGTAAAGCATATGTGAGTCCTTATTCGAAGTGATAGCTAGGCTGAAGAGCCAAAGCAACTGGTGCACCTGCCTAAAATCGTGTAGGGGCCCCGCATGCACGCAAAAGTGGCGCAACACGACGTGGCTTGGACTCAACTAAGGTCTAAAGTAGTGCTGGAGGGAACTGACATCTCGGATCCTGCAGGGCTGTACAAGGGGATGGAGATCTCTTCTGAACAGCACGTTGCAAGACATCCCAGATATGCTCAATAATGTTCCTGTCTGGGGGGTCTGGTGGCCCGCGGGAGTGTTTAAACTCAGAAGAGTGTTCCTGGAGCCGCTCTGTAGCAATGCTGGACGTGTGGGGTGTCGCATTGTCCTGCTGGAATTGTCCAAGTCCGTCGGAATGCACAATGGACATGAATGGATGCACGAGATCAGACAGGACGCTTACGTACGTGTCACCTGTCAGTGTCGTATCTAGACATATCAGGGTCCCCCTCCACCAGCTTGAACAGCCCCCTGCTGACATGTACGATCCAGGGATTCATGAGGTTGTCTCCATACCCGTACACGTCCATCAGCTCGATACAATCCGAACTGACACTCTTCCGACCACGCAACATGTTTCCCATGCCGCGCGGGATTAGCCGGCTGGTCCCGGCGGAGGCTCGAGTCCTCCTTCGGGCATGGGTGTGTGTGTTTTCCTTAGGATAATTTAGGTTAAGTAGTGTGTAAGCTTAAGTCCCATAATATTTCACACACATTTTGTTTCCCGTCATCAACAGTCTAACGACGGTGTTGACAGGCCCAGGCGGGGCCTGAAACTTTGTGTCGCGCAGTCATCAACGATATATGAGTGGGCCTTCGGCCCCGAAAGCCCATATCGATGATGTTTCGTTGAATGGTGACTCTTGTTGATGACCCAGCTTTAAAATCAGCAGCAGTTTGTGGAAGAGTTGCACTTTTGTCACGCTGAGCGATTCTCTTCAGTCATCGTTGGTCCCGTTCTTGTAGAATCTTTTTCCGTCCGCAGCGATGTCGGAGATTTGACGTTTTACCGGATTCCTGATATTCACGGTATACTCGTGAAACGATCGTGCGGGAAAAACCTCACTTCATCGCCACCTGGAAGATGCTGGGTCCCACGAGTCGTGCGCCGACTAAAACACCACATTCAAACTCATTTAGAAGAAGATCACCTGCCATAGTAGCAGCTGCGCCTGACATTTGTCTTATATAGCCGTTACCGACCGCAACGCCGTATTCAGCCTGTTTACATATCTCTGTATTTGAATACGCATGCCTATACCATTTCTTTGGCGCTTCAGATGTATTCGTATTGACACATAATCATGTCGCAGTAATACATAAAACAATCCCTCCATAATTTGATTACGATCGAGATGAAACAAATACGCTACTGGCCATTAAAATTGCTACACCACGAAGACGACGTGCTACATACGCGAAATTTAACCAACAGGAAGAACATGCTGTGATATGCAAATGATTATCTTTTCAGAGCATTCACACAAGGTGGAAAGTTTCCAACCGATTTCTCATACACAACAGCAGTTGACCGGCGTTGTCTGGTGAAACGTTGTTTTGATGCCTGGTGTAATGGGGGGAAATGCATACCATCACGTTTCAGACTTTGATAAAGGTCGGATTGTAGCCTATCGCGATTGCGGTTTATCGTATCGCGACATTGCTGCTCGCGTTGGTCGAGATCCAATGACTGTTAGCAGAATGTGGAATCGGTGTGTTCAGGAGGGTAATACGGAACGCCGTGCTGGATCCCAACGGCCTCGTATCACTAGCAGTCGAGATGACAGGCATCTTATCCGCATGGCTGTAACGGACCGTGCAGCCACGTCTCGATCCCTGAGTCAACAGATGGGGACGTTTGCAAGACAACAACCATCTGCACGAACAGTTCGACGACGTTTGCAGCAGCATGGTTTATCAGCTCGGAGACCATGGCTGCGATTACCCTTGACGCTGCATCACAGACAGGAGCGCCTGCGATGGTGTACTCAACAACGAACCTGGGTACACGAATGGCAAAACATCATTTTTTCGGATGAATCCAGGTTCTGTTTACAGCATCATGATGGTCGCATCCGTGTTTGGCGACATCGCACATTGGAAGCGTGTATTCGTCATCGCCATACTGGCGTATCACCCGGCGTGATGGTATGGGGTGCCATTGGTTACACGTCTCGGTCACCTCTTGTTCGCATTGACGGCACTTTTGATAATGGATGTTACATTTCAGATATGTTACGACCCGTGACTCTACCCTTCATTCGATCCCTGCGAAACCCTAAATTTCAGCAGGATAATGCACGACCGCATGTTGCAGGTCCTGTACGGGCCTTTCTGGATACAGAAAATGTTCGACTGCTGCCTTGGCCAGCACATTCTCCAGATCTCTCACCAATTGAAAACACCTGGTCAATGGTGGCCGAGCAACTGACTCGTCACAATACGCCAGTCACTGCTCTTGATGAACTGTGGCATCGTTTTGACGCTGCATGGGCAGCTATACCTGTACACGCCATCCAAGCTCTGTTTGACTCAACGCCCAGGCGTATCAAGGCTGTTATTACGGCCAGAGGTGGTTGTTCTGGGTACTGATTTCTCAGGATCTAGGCACCCAAATTGCGTGAAAATGTAATCACATGTCAGTTCTAGTATAATATATTTGTCCAATGAATACCCGTTTATCATCTGCATTTCTTCTTGGTGTAGCAATTTTGATGGCCATTAGTATATATGTGAGTAAAAGGTACGTACAGAGAGCAGTGACCAAAAGTTTGCAAATATCAGGTGAACATTGTCAACAACCTTACATTACTCCGCAGAATTTATGGACGAGACAGGTACAGCCACATAACATACTAACTACTCTGTGAAAACGAATGAAAATGCGGGAGCATGTTGGTAGATGCCGTTCAGTGCTGTACAATAATCTGACGTCACGTGGCGTGAGGCCAGTGCGACTGAAGCACGAAATGATGCTGGTGCCGCAACACGAGGCACTTGAACCAACGTGAAAAGACAGGGCTTGTGTCAATCAGCGGCCAGTTACGGTGCACTTTCGTGGTGTTCCTCATTACAAAACTGACCGGAGAGACAACATTTGGATGATTTCACACGAGGAAGAATCGTCGGGCAACTGGAAGAAGAAAGAATTGCGACGAGAGTAACTCAGAAGTTTAGCATTTCTTAGAGCATTGTTTCACCTGCATGGAACCACTGGTACTGTTATCCCAAGCAGAGGAAGTGGTTAATTATGGTCATCTACAGCAGGACGACCGTGTAACAAACTTGAAGGGACCCACTTCAAACAGCGGGTGCAGCTGCAACCGCATTTAACGGCACTACAACGCACACAAAGTCACGCTTCACGGTGGCGCAGCGAGTGCGTGGAGGCGGTCTGTCTGCTCAGTGACTAGTATCTTTTGTCATCCGCATACCGGCGGCACCGTTTGAGATGGTGTCAAGGGTATAGAGAGAACGCAGATTGGGGTCGCGTGTTCCTGTCGAATGAGAGCAGATACAGTCTAAGCAGTGATTCTGCGCGTGCCCTCTTCTCAGAGAGCTGGGATAATGCACCCACAAACATTTTCGAATATGATCATTTGGTGGTCCTGATGTGTAGGGAAGTATAATGTTACGTGGGAGTACTGACCTCAAAGTCTTTGACCATGAGATTCTCACCGTTCAACGTTCTCGTGACACTGTACTCCTTCCCCATATGCGTTCTTCAAGGGTGCGGTCCGCTCTGATTCAATATATACATTATTATTATTATTGGTGTTTTGCACTTAAAGAGCGCATTTGGACTAAAGTATATGGCCAGTTCCTTTTGCTGCCTTCCTTGGTGCCCAAACTTCCCTCATTCGCTCGCTGTGTTTCTGTTTCCGGTCCTCTGTCCATGCTTCTTGTCGGGTTTGTGTCTTCGGCTTCATCTTGATTGCCTTTTTTGTTGCCCATATTTCTTTCATTTTCCGGCTGTGATCTTGCTTGCGTTCTTCGGTCCATTTTACGCCTGTTCGTTTGTCACATTGTATCTCATGTAGTTTACTTTTCTTAATTATGTTTCTGAATTTTATTCTGTCGTTTATTGTGTCTGCTGTTATGTTGAGTTGGTTCAGGTCGTTTTTTTACCTCTGCCACCCATTTGTTGTTTCTAGTGGTTACCCAGTCAAAGATCTGTTTGGTCAGCCTGTGTGATGGCATTCTGTATAGGTGTCCATAGAATTGTAGTTTGCGTTTTCTAATCTTTTCTGTGATTGTCTCCATATGTTTGTATAGTTCCTCTGTAGGTTTCTTGATCCATATTCCATTGGTGTTAGTTGCGCTAAATATTTTCCTAAGTATTTTCCGTTCTACTTTTTCAAGTTGTCTGATACGTGTATGCCCTAGGATTATTGTGGTCTCTGCTGCATATAGTGCCTCGGGGAGCACCACCGTGTCGTAGTGGCGTAATTTGGCTTTTTGTGAGATAGACTTATTGTTGTAATGATTCCACACACTAATTTGTATGCCTTGTCAATATTAGTCTTTCTTTCTTCGTTTGAGTCTCTGTTATTTCCACTCATTTTTAGTGTTTCACCGAGGTATTTGAAGTTTGCCGTTTTGTAAATCGTACCGTACTTTGTGTTCAGAGATGAGAGTTTCTTTGTGTTCATAAACTGTGTCTTTTCGTAAGAGATCTATAGTCCAGCTTTGGAAGCGATTTCGAGCAGTTTTTCAATAGCATCTTTTGTTTCCTCTATACCTTTCGTGACAATCGCCAAATCGTCTGCAAAAGCCAAGCATTTAATCTGTAGGTTTTCTAAGGTTATCCCCTGTTGTGATGTTTCCCATTCTTTTATTACCTTATCTAACACCAGATTGAAAAGGAGAGGTGATAGGCCATCGCTTTGTCGGACACCTGTGCGAATTTCAAAGGGCTCTGATAGTTCCCCACAGAACTTTACTTTGGAGGTCGTGTTGGTTAAAGTTTGCTCTATAATAGCCCGTGTTTTGTTGTCTACTTTGTATTCTGTTAGAATTTAGAAGAGAGTTTTCCGGTCGATAGAGTCGTACGCCTTTTTGAAGTCGACAAAGGTAATTATCAGGTTCTGTTTGTGTCATAAAATCATTTTCAGGTTCCAAATTTGTTCCGCACAAGACCGCCCTTAACTGAAGCCTGCTTGGTATTCCCCAATCAAGTGGTCGGTCTGGCATTCTAATCTGTTCAGTAAAGCTTTAGAGAGGATCTTGTATGTGACCGGTAGTAGGGATATTCCTCTGTAGTTGTTCGGGTCAGTCTTGTCACCTTTTTTGTGTAGCGGGTGTATTAGGGCAGTATTCCAGTCGTTAGGAATTTTCATGGTCTTCCAGATATCTTACAAGATCCTGTGGATGTCTTTGGTGAGTTCTGGGTCTTGTAACCCAGATTTCCGCGATGATGCCGTCTTCTTCTAGTGCTCTACGATTCTTGAGTGACTTGATTATTTCTTTAACTTCTTCTAGAGTTGGAGGTTCACTATCTGGATTGTACGTCCTCGTTCCTGTCATCATTTCTTCCATATGGGGGTCCGTGTTGAGTAGTTTTTCAAAGTACTTTGCCAGAATGTCACAATTGTTTTCGGTATTGGTTTCTAGGGTTCCATCCAGTCTTCTGAAGTGCAAGTTGGGTGGTTGATATCCAGTCATATTTTCTCTGAACGTTCTGTAGAATTTTCTTATATATATATATATATATATATATATATATATATATATATATATTATGGCAAAGCACGACCACGTCGAACAGCGCAGGTAGAGGAAATCTTGGAACGGAGGATATTCGGCGAATAGACTGGCCAACCTGTTACCCCGAATTAATCGCGTGTATTTTGGATGCGTTGGGGAGACGTACTGCAACTCGTCCACGTATATCAACAACCATACAGCTGCGCCGGTGGAGGAATAGGACGCCCTACCACAGAACTCCATGGCAGGCTTATTGCACACGTGGGAACTCGCTGTAGAGCATGCACTACCGTTAGTGGTACTCACACACCCTATTACGAACCTCGTCCTGCCTTTCGCAACGTCCAGGGGACCATTATAAATCGCTGTGTATTCAGTGTAATTATCATCTTTGAATAAAAATGTCATTTCTTTTCGTCTTATGACGTATTTCTTTTAGTTACTTTCCGTACTACACTGTAGCAGTTCTTTCTATCATCATGCGAACTTTAAGATTTGGGCACCAGCGTCCCTTATTACAACGCATCTCTTGTGTTGTGACTTGGCAAGACAGCCAAGCCACTCGGAGGTAGCCGACAGGCACGCGTTTAAGCTCACGCAGACTGGCGTGAGGTCTGGAACAGGACAATGTCTTGTGAATTGCAAATAAAGTACGAAGACCTTGGAATACTTAACTTTAATCCATAATTGGAGAACATCGCTCTTGATGATACATAATTTATAATCTCAATATAAACTGGTAATGGCGCCTTGCTAGGTCATAGCAAATGACGTAGCTGAAGGCTATGCTAACTATCGTCTCGACAAATGAGAGCGTATTTGTCAGTGAACCTTTCCTAGCAAAGTCGGCTGTACAACTGGGGCGAGTGCTAGGACGACTCTTTAGACCTGCCGCGTGGCGGCGCTCGGTCTGCAATCACTGACAGTGGCGACACGCGGGTCCGACCTATACTACCGGACTGCGGCCGATTTAAAGGCTACCACCTAGCAACTGTGGTGTCTGGCAGTGACACCACATTCCTCCCCCGCAAATCGGCGTACGGTTGTGTTATAAGGCTTCCGCCCGTCGTGGGGAGGACCCCATGTTGACGTATGCGACGAGGCGGGGAGCCTAACAACAGGCGAGACGGTGCCACCCGCACCCGGCCATTCGGTCCGAGGGGAGCTAGGAAACGCCTGAAAACCTAGACCAGGGTGCACACCAACATGCGGTGTATGCGCCCTTAGAGAGACAGGAGGGGCCGAAGGGTCGACCTCCATCGGGGCGGTGCACCCGACGGGCGAAGACGACATCTGGTCCGGAGCGGGCAAGAGTTCCATGTCGGAGGACAGCTGGTCACGGGAAGCGATCGGCGGCGCGTGACCCAGGGAGGCGCCCGGCGGTTGCAGCGACGCGTCCACTGCGGGCGTCGCCGGCGGGAGGACCGGCGGCGGTGGCGGCGGCGGCGCGTCGCCATGGGGCAAAATGGAAGGCAGCGTCGGTAACACCTGGGGATGAGGCGAGCCAGTAGATGGGTCCCCAGGGCGCTGACATGACGGCACCGTCGCTGAAAGCAGACGGGGAGCGGCAGAATCCGTGCGACGACAGAGGCGCAGCTGATTGAGATGCCGACGCACCTCACCAGAGGCCCCCAAAACCAGATACATAGCGCGGCCGAGGCAGCGAAGAATGCGCCCTGCGAGCCAACGCCGTGAACCGCGATAGTTGCGATAGTACACAACCTCGCCTGGAGCAAAAGCAGGTGGCTGCCGCTGCACAGGAACCTGATGCGGCGGATGTAGCAACGACATCAAGGTTCGATGAGGACGACCGTGCAACAACTCAGCCGGCGAGCGATCATCTCGGGGCTGAGAGCGATACGAGGACAAGAAGAGCAATAACGGGTCCTCCCGAGAATGCGACTCTTTTAACTTCAACATCTGTGACTTGAAAGTCCTGACCAATCGTTCAGCGGCACCGTTTGACTGAGGCGAAAACGGCGCGGATGTCAGATGTTGAATACCATTGGCCTTGCAGTATGACTGAAATTCTGCGGACATGAATTGTGGGCCATTGTCGGAAACAATAGTCTGCGGTAGACCTTCAATGCAAAAGATAGCAGACAACGCTTGGATGGTGGCAGATGACGTCGTGGAAGACATCCTGACAACAAAAGGAAAATTACTGAAGGAATCGACTACAACCAACCATCGAGCATTCCAGAATGGACCAGCAAAATCGATGTGTAAGCGTTGCCAAGGGGAAGTGGCTTTCGGCCATGCAAAGAATTTCCGCGGTGGTGCGGATTGTTGTTCGGCACACGCCATGCAAGAAAAGCACATATTCGTAATCGCGGCATCGATTCCGAACCAAGTACAGTGCTGACGAACAAGTTGTTTCGTTCGCACTATACCCCAATGTCCTTGGTGGAGAAGCCGTAAGACAGAGGACTGTAACGAACATGGGACCACGACCCTGGACTGATCATTATCAGAACGCAACAGCAAAACACCACGTCGAACACAAAGTCTCTTCTTGTGAGCAAAAAATCGGCGAACCAACGGATCCTCGATCCGTGACTGTGACAAGGGCCATTGCGTAGCAACAAAATGTAGAACGGTAGCAGGGACAGGGTCAGCAGCTGTGGCTGTAGCTACACGACGAAAATCAATCGGAAACGATTCGACCACGTCATCGGTTTCCGAATCAATGAACATGCAAGCAGGTTCGGAAGAATCGAATGCTCTATCCTCAGCAACAGGCAAATGGGACAACGCATCGGCGTTTCCATGCTTAGCAGTGGACCGATACAAGATATCGTAGCGGTACTGCGAGAGGAAAATAGACCAGCGAATGAATTTCTGCGCTGTACGTGGAGGTACAGGCCTGTTCGGATGAAAAAGCGATGTCAAAGGTTTGTGGTCTGTGATGATGGTAAAGTGGCGACCATACAAGAAATCATGAAACTTTGTAACACCAAATACGAGAGCCAAGGCTCCTTTCTCGATCTGTGAATAACTTCTTTGCGCAGACGAGAGCAATTTGGACGCAAAGGCAATAGGGCGATCATGCGATCCATCTTTGTGCGCAAGCACAGCACCGATCCCAAAATCTGATGCATCTACCATCAACAAAAGGGTTTCATAGTTCTTAGCGCAACCAAGGCCCGGTGCAAAAATGTCTGCAAATTCTTCACATAGATGAGGAACACTGGCTGGAGGCACAGTCTGGTTCACTGATAGGACCTGATTGACTATAGACAAGTTAAACAACTGAAATAAATCTAAACCAAACAAGTTCACTGCAGAAGAAGAACGAAGTACGTAAAATGACACAAGTTTTGTTTGTCCCTTGTATGTTGCAAGAAGGCTGCACTGTCCTAACACAGGGATATTCTGACCGGAATAACTATTTAACTTAACATTTGCGGCACGCAACGGAGGTGTGCCCAGTTGTTTGTACGTGTCCTTCTTGATCAGTGAAACTGCAGATCCGGTATCGAGCTGGAATGGGATCACGTTGCCATGAATGTCCAAGTCTATAAAAAGTTTATTGTCCTTCAGACGACAAGAGCGACTGTCTCGTGCAACGTGAACAGACACTGGTACAGAAGCACTTGCTACTTGACGGGATTTCCTGCGATGTCTACGCACACATTTTGTGGGACGAACACAGTCACTGTTAGAGAGAGTGGCACTGGGCGGAGCGGAATTAACTACATGTATGTGCATGGGCGAAGGTTCACGAGCCTGAGTATTCGTGGTTCGATTCTGGCGCGAAGCAAAAGGCATGGAATGGTTGTGAGTGTCCGTTCTGAGTTTTTCTGGCAAACACTCTGAACATGTCCTTTTTTATTACAGAAAAAGCAAATAGCCTGGCGTGACGGGCAATTCTCACGCGAATGTCTAGTTGCACACCGCGGGCATGATTTTAGCACTGCATTTGCTTGCTTGCGCGGCACATGTAGCGGAGAGCTTGGCGGCAGCTGCGCAGACAGGCGCGAGGGCTGTTTACTGTTCCGTGCAGCGCGCCTCGCGGGCCGGTTAACGTGACACGCGGCTGGCGAAGTTTCAAAAGAGTCCTGAGCAAAGTCAGGTGTGTCTTGCCTATCCAATATGTCTATCACGTGTTGAAGGGAGGGACTGACTAGCTTCAAAATCTGTTCCCGTATACGAACATCAGAAACGTTCTGTGCAATTGCATCACGTACCATAGTATCTGAATAAGGGAGGCCACATTCACACTCAAAAGCACAATCCCTAGTAAGGCCTTGCAAAGTTGCAGCCCACTCCCGATTAGTTTGACCGGCTGTACGTTTTGTACGAAAGAACGTAAACCGTTTTGCAACGACATTGACTGATTCTTTGAAATACGCATCTAATGCCGATAAAATTTCTTCATAGGACAGCGTTGCCACGTCGCGTCGGGGAAACAATTTCACTAACACTCGGTACATCTGGACGCCTACACACGAAAGCAAAAAAGGCTGCCGCTCAATACCTTGAATTCTGTAGGCGGCGAGATGGAATCCAAATTGGCGTGACCACTCTGTCCAGCTTTCCAGTGCCACATCAAAAGGACGAAAAGGTGGGGCAACTGCGTGTTGTGGCTGCAGGAGCGGTGGAGCCGAGATGGCCGCATCGTTTTGCATTGCACGTTGACCCTGGACGAGCTGTCCAAGGGCATCTAATAAGGCCTGCGTCTGCTGATTCTGCAAGCGATAAAATTCGGACAGTACATCTGGAGATTGTGGCGAAGCCATGACACAATTAATTTAAGCAAGTATAAAGAAGAAGACCGTTTTTTACACTCGTCGCCAAACTGTTGTGACTTGGCAAGACAGCCAAGCCACTCGGAGGTAGCCGACAGGCACGCGTTTTTTAAGCTCACGCAGACTGGCGTGAGGTCTGGAACAGGACAATGTCTTGTGAATTGCAAATAAAGTACCAAGATCTTGGAATACTTAACTTTAATCCATAATTGGAGAACATCGCTCTTGATGATACATAATTTATAATCTCAATATAAACTGGTAATGGCGCCTTGCTAGGTCGTAGCAAATGACGTAGCTGAAGGCTATGCTAACTATCGTCTCGACAAATGAGAGCGTATTTGTCAGTGAACCTTTCCTAGCAAAGTCGGCTGTACAACTGGGGCGAGTGCTAGGACGACTCTTTAGACCTGCCGTGTGGCGGCGCTCGGTCTGCAATCACTGACAGTGGCGACACGCGGGTCCGACCTATAGTACCGGACTGCGGCCGATTTAAAGGCTACCACCTAGCAACTGTGGTGTCTGGCGGTGACACCACATTCCTCCCCCGCAAATCGGCGTACGGTTGTGTTATAAGGCTTCCGCCCGTCGTGGGGAGGACCCCATGTTGACGTATGCGACGAGGTGGGGAGCCTAACAACAGGCGAGACGGTGCCACCCGCACCCGGCCATTCGGTCCGAGGGGAGCTAGGAAACGCCTGAAAACCTAGTCCAGGGTGCACACCAACATGCGGTGTATGCGCCCTTAGAGAGACAGGAGGGGCCGAAGGGTCGACCTCCATCGGGGCGGTGCACCCGACGGGCGAAGACGACATCTGGTCCGGAGCGGGCAAGAGTTCCATGTCGGAGGACAGCTGGTCACGGGAAGTGATCGGCGGCGCGTGACCCAGGGAGGCGCCCGGCGGTTGCAGCGATGCGTCCACTGCGGGCGTCGCCGGCGGGAGGACCGGCGGCGGTGGCGGCGGCGGCGCGTCGCCATGGGGCAAAATGGAAGGCAGCGTCGGTAACACCTGGGGATGAGGCGAGCCAGTAGATGGGTCCCCAGGGCGCTGACATGACGGCAACGTCGCTGAAAGCAGACGGGGAGCGGCAGAAACCGTGCGACGACAGAGGCGCAGCTGATTGAGATGCCGACGCACCTCACCAGAGGCCCCCAAAACCAGATACATAGCGCGGCCGAGGCAGCGAAGAATGCGCCCTGCGAGCCAACGCCGTGAACCGCGATAGTTGCGATAGTACACAACCTCGCCTGGAGCAAAAGCAGGTGGCTGCCGCTGCACAGGAACCTGATGCGGCGGATGTAGCAACGACATCAAGGTTCGATGAGGACGACCGTGCAACAACTCAGCCGGCGAGCGATCATCTCGGGGCTGAGAGCGATACGAGGACAAGAAGAGCAATAACGGGTCCTCCCGAGAATGCGACTCTTTTAACTTCAACATCTGTGACTTGAAAGTCCTGACCAATCGTTCAGCGGCACCGTTTGACTGAGGCGAAAACGGCGCGGATGTCAGATGTTGAATACCATTGGCCTTGCAGTATGACTGAAATTCTGCGGACATGAATTGTGGGCCATTGTCGGAAACAACAGTCTGTGGTAGACCTTCAATGCAAAAGATAGCAGACAACGCTTGGATGGTGGCAGATGACGTCGTGGAAGACGTCCTGACAACAAAAGGAAAATTACTGAAGGAATCGACTACAACCAACCATCGAGCATTCCAGAATGGACCAGCAAAATCGATGTGTAAGCGTTGCCAAGGGGAAGTGGCTTTCGGCCATGCAAAGAATTTCCGCGGTGGTGCGGATTGTTGTTCGGCACACGCCATGCAAGAAAAGCACATATTCGTAATCGCGGCATCGATTCCGAACCAAGTACAGTGCTGACGAACAAGTTGTTTCGTTCGCACTATACCCCAATGTCCTTGGTGGAGAAGCCGTAAGACAGAGGACTGTAACGAACATGGGACCACGACCCTGGACTGATCATTATCAGAACGCAACAGCAAAACACCACGTCGAACACAAAGTCTCTTCTTGTGAGCAAAAAATCGGCGAACCAACGGATCCTCGATCCGTGACTGTGACAAGGGCCATTGCGTAGCAACAAATTGTAGAACGGTAGCAGCGACAGGGTCAGCAGCTGTGGCTGTAGCTACACGACGAAAATCAATCGGAAACGATTCGACCACGTCATCGGTTTCCGAATCAATGAACATGCAAGCAGGTTCGGAAGAATCGAATGCTCTATCCTCAGCAACAGGCAAATGGGACAACGCATCGGCGTTCCGTGCTTAGCAGTGGACCGATACAAGATATCGTAGCAGTACTGCGAGAGGAAAATAGACCAGCGAATGAATTTCTGCGCTGTACGTGGAGGTACAGGCTTGTGCGGATGAAAAAGCGATGTCAAAGATTTGTGATCTGTGATGATGGTAAAGTGACGACCATATAAGAAATCATGAAACTTTGTAACACCAAATACGAGAGCCAAGGCTCCTTTCTCGATCTGTGAATAACTTCTTTGCGCAGACGAGAGCAATTTGGACGCAAAGGCAATAGGGCGATCATGCGATCCATCTTTGTGCGCAAGCACAGCACCGATCCCAAAATCTGATGCATCTACCATCAACAAAAGGGTTTCATAGTTCTTAGCGCAACCAAGGCCCGGTGCAAAAATGTCTGCAAATTCTTCACATAGATGAGGAACACTGGCTGAAGGCACAGTCTGGTTCACTGATAGGACCTGATTGACTATAGACAAGTTAAACAACTGAAATAAATCTAAACCAAACAAGTTCACTGCAGAAGAAGAACGAAGTACGTAAAATGACACAAGTTTTGTTTGTCCCTTGTATGTTGCAAGAAGGCTGCACTGTCCTAACACAGGGATATTCTGACCGGAATAACTATTTAACTTAACATTTGCGGCACGCAACGGAGGTGTGCCCAGTTGTTTGTACATGTCGTTATTGATCAGTGAAACTGCAGATCCGGTATCGAGCTGGAATGGGATCATGTTGCCATGAATGTCCAAGACTACAAAAAGTTTATTGTCCTTCTGACGACAAGAGCGACTGTCTCGTGCAACGTGAACAGACACTGGTACAGAAGCACTTGCTACTTGACGGGATTTCCTGCGATGTCTACGCACACATTTTGTGGGACGAACACAGTCACTGTTAGAGAGAGTGGCACTGGGCGGAGCGGAATTAACTACATGTATGTCCATGGGCGAAGGTTCACGAGCCTGAGTATTCGTGGTTCGATTCCGGAGCGAAGCAAAAGGCATGGAATGGTTGTGAGTGTCCGTTCTGAGTTTTTCTGGCAAACACTCTGAACATGTCCTTTTTTATTACAGAAAAAGCAAATAGCCTGGCGTGACGGGCAATTCTCACGCGAATGTCTAGTTGCACACCGCTGGCATGATTTTAGCACTGCATTTGCTTGCTTGCGCGGCACACGTAGCAGAGAGCTTGGCGGCAGCTGCGCAGACGGGCGCGAGGGCTGTTTACTGTTCAATGCAGCGCTCCCGGCGGGCCGGTTAACGTGACACACGGCTGGCGAAGTTTCAAAAGAGTCCTGAGCAAAGTCAGGTGTGTCTTGCCTATCCAATATGTCTATCACGAGTTGAAGGAAGGGACTGACTAGCTTCAAAATCTGTTCCCGTATACAAACATCAGAAACATTCTGTGCAATTGCATCACGTACCATAGTATCTGAATAAGGGAGGCCACATTCACACTCAAAAGCACAATCCCTAGTAAGGCCTTGCAAAGTTGCAGCCCACTCCCGATTAGTTTGACCGGCCGTACGTTTTGTACGAAAGAACGTAAACCGTTTTGCAACGACATTGACTGATTCTTTGAAATATGCATCTAATGCCGACAAAATTTCTTCGTAGGACAGCGTTGCCACGTCGCGTCGGGGAAACAATTTTACTAACACTCGGTACATCTGGACGCCTACACACGAAAGCAAAAAAGGCTGCCGCTCAATACCTTGAATTCTGTAGGCGGCGAGATGGAATCCAAATTGGCGTGACCACTCTGTCCAGCTTTCCAGTGCCACATCAAAAGGACGAAAAGGTGGGGCAACTGCGTGTTGTGGCTGCAGGAGCGGTGGAGCCGAGATGGCCGCATCGTTTTGCATTGCACGTTGACCCTGGACGAGCTGTCCAAGGACATCTAATAAGGCCTGCGTCTGCTGATTCTGCAAGCGATAAAATTCGGACAGTACATCTGGAGATTGTGGCGAAGCCATGGCACAATTAATTTAAGCAAGTATAAAGAAGAAGACCGTTTTTTACACTCGTCGCCAAACTGTTGTGACTTGGCAAGACAGCCAAGCCACTCGGAGGTAGCCGACAGGCACGCTTTTAAGCTCACGCAGACTGGCGTGAGGTCTGGAACAGGACAATGTCTTGTGAATTGCAAATAAAGTACGAAGATCTTGGAATACTTAACTTTAATCCATAATTGGAGAACATCGCTCTTGATGATACATAATTTATAATCTCAATATAAACTGGTAATGGCGCCTTGCTAGGTCGTAGCAAATGACGTAGCTGAAGGCTATGCTAACTATCGTCTCGGCAAATGAGAGCGTATTTGTCAGTGAACCTTTCCTAGCAAAGTCGGCTGTACAACTGGGGCGAGTGCTAGGACGACTCTTTAGACCTGCCGTGTGGCGGCGCTCGGTCTGCAATCACTGACAGTGGCGACACGCGGGTCCGACCTATATTACCGGACTGCGGCCGATTTAAAGGCTACCACCTAGCAAGTGTGGTGTCTGGCGGTGACACCACAACTTGTGTCTGTTGAAGTGATCATAGATTTATCGAATTAAGATTTATTAACCTTAGCAATACCGACGTGTTTTCCATAATGCGTAATACCAAGGGGGCGGGGGGGAGGGGTACTTTGTACCCACCATCACAAATATCTAAACAAAAAGAATTTCATTAAATGTTTCACTTTTACTAACAACATACGTTTTAAATAGATACTGATGTAACAGTGGGGTACAGAACCTTTTGCACATTCCTAGCTACCCCAACGCATTTTCCATAATATTTAAACCAAGTAGAGTGGTACCTTTTGAACACCACAAAAATTAGAAAAAAATACAAATTTCATTATTTGTCATTGATTTTCATTTAAAATATACCTGTTAAAATTAAACAGATATGTAAGAAGGCCCTGAACCTGAAACTACGAATATGACATTTGTTGCGAAAAGTCACATTCACTGCTAAGAATTGCATTTTTGGGTTGAGTTCCACCAAAAAAATGTAAAACAATTACGAAACCTGATATAAGAAATCATTTTAAAAAGTTTCAGAATTTTAAAGTATTAAGTACCAGACAAGATTACGATATTTCCAAAACATGGGCAGAAAGTAGCCCCCCCCCCTCTACTTCTTATTGCGATGGTCAATTCAGCATGCAGTTTGTTCAGTTGGTACTGATGAACTACCATCTCAAACTGCGTTTAGTGAAAGTGATCATATAAATTTTTACGACAGGGTAAACGAGTCTAATGTTGGTTTTTAGTTTTTAACAACAAACTAATTTTTTTAAAAAAAGGAAATAGCTTTATTCTATTTTCCTGATGAAAATATAACAAAGTTTCTATACTTAATGAATCAAATATGCCTCTGCAACCATCGAGTAATAATTAAACAAAACAATTAATAACGACAGTCGCACTATTTGGCCTAAAGCGAAAATTTTAACTGATTATACGACGACACAGATAAAATACAAGTAACTTCAATGTTGGAAAATTTTAGCTTAAGCAGTTTGTATCCTTCCGTGCAACTCACTTTTGTAACATTTAACAGGGCAATTTCAATATTATGACGGTGAAAAAAGCCTACATTTAAAAATTCTCTTTTCAATTCAAAATTTCATTTTATGTCCCTCATTGGTCAACATTGTAGCACCCAAACGTGAGCCGTTCGTCTAACCGTTTCGTGAAACTTAATTCAGCAGCATTCACTCTTCAATATGCGTATTCAAAATTATAATTGATATTGGCTTTGTATTTAATAAGCACAGCAGTTCTGCAATATCAACCCATTAGACGTATAAACAGAATTATTTCTTTTATTTTTAGCAATAGAGCTGTTCCTAGAAAGTAAATTGCCGCCCACATCGAAGTATCAATGAATGGGCTTAAGCCTGCGAACAAAAAGTAATAATTACTCTCTCTGGAGTTTAGATTAACACTTTCATATAGGACCGCTTTTATTAATTTACACTACCGTGCTGTGCAAGCGGCTCAGACTAAGTAATTATTGTTGTTTCGTCATTTTCAAAGGCAAACATGTTCAAAAAATTGGAAAAGTTTGTAGGAATGTTTAATACGCCATTTCTTTTTATTTCTGGTAGCGAAGGTTTGTGTAACGGAGGCCAGATTATTGCTTATCGGTTGCTATGCCTTTTCTACGTCGATACTGCCCAAATCTCCGTTAATTAATCCAGTTGCCCCAAGTCTATGAATCATTCAAGTGTACACAAATAGGTCAGTGACAAAGCAAAATAAAAAACTCAAAACAGCATTTTCTGCCAGGAAAAAAAATTGTACGGTACATTACTTAGGGAAAGTAATGGGTGAAGACTGGTTCTGGCCAAACAGGAGGCATTCTTCTCCTTATGCAAATAAACCAGCAGCTTGCGCTAGTTTCATTTATTGGCCTTTATGCATACAAACTGTTCGCTTGGGCACATATTAGCTTACGCAGGACATAATTAATGAGTAAGAATAGTCGTGATGATTACCATAATTTATAGGCAATATGGCGGTCATGCTCATGTTTACCCAACTGTTCAAATTCTTTTAGCTTAAAGTGATGACAGTCATCTTTAATCATGGGAATTTATGACCCAAAAAGAGTTACATCTTTCCGCCCTCACTGTGCTCCTGTTGGGCTACCCTTCCCCCCCCCCCCCTCACCCCTCACCAGTCCAGTAAGTGAGCCATAGACTAACATTATATCTCTGGACATTCCATGGATTATTCTGCTACGGAAATCGTGACCTCGACGAGATCCTTCTTGGATTCAGTTACAAGGAATTGTTGTAAATACGTTTGGAGGAAGATATTAATCGTGAAGGAGGTTTTCAACAGGATAAGGCGTGGGACCCAGTGGTTTCTTTAATATATTCAGAGAAATAACATTCTTTGATTAATGACACGTCTAGCTACACTAATTTCATTAATTTGACATGTGAATTTTAGCTCCGTGAGCCCGCACTCCTGTAGTATCACTCCTGTAGTATCACTCCTGTAGTATCACCATTACACATGCTCCTGCATGTCGTAGACAGAGCAGTATTCGAAGAAAGCGCTAAACTCGACAGGTGTGGCCCATGTAGGGACTGTCTTTGATCATGTAGCTCCGCGCTAATTTTTGGCATAAAGTTAACGATGTGAGCTATCAGTCTCCGTCATCCTCGACAAGTCCTTGACGTTCACACCCAATGTCCGAGAACGTAAACAATCAGTATACAAGATGATTAATGCACTGCTGCCGTTCTTCCTTAGTAAAGATCTGATGTGAAGACGAAGCATCAGTTGTACGAGTTTACTGTCCAACCCAAACTCCTGTATGGTTGCACCTCGAACGTGTCATCAGTGCAGCCACTTCAGAACTCCTGTATTCGGCGGGCGATGTGCTACAGTGCGAGAATTACACGCCTTCTTAGAAGGAAAGTACCTCCATGAGAAGGTTAAGGACTATGTCGTGGCTGTGTTCCACAGAATCGACGTGTCACGGGATTTTGCCCATCAACTTCCACACGTCGGTACAGTCCACACATGACCGTGGCATAAATACGAGGGTTGGAACTTAAATAGTGGCAACTATTTATTCACAACCGATACAAAAGAGTTACATGTTTGCACCTGTTACTGTCCTTCAGCGTTGTGTATAACCCGTTGCCAGCGATGTGGAAGGCGTAGTATAGCGCTAGCAGAGCCTGTTCTGTTGATGGTGCGAATGGAGCGGTCCACTGCCTGTCGAATCTCTGGAACTGTTCAGAAGCGAATGCCACGAAGTGGTTCCTTCATCTTCGGAATTAAATCAAAGTCCCGAGGACTTATGTCCGGGGAGTATGGTGGATGGTACAGTACTTCCCAGTCCCATCGACCGAACAGAGCAGCCACGGGGTGCGCTGCAGTAATCCATAGTGTCTCTACAGCCATCTACAGCTGCGGTAGTGTTGCCAGTCCAGAATTTTGTGCAGAGACTGACTTCCCAATTATCTCCCATAAATGTTCAATCGATAACATTCCATCAGAATCTTTAACATCATTGGTGGAAGTGGCAACAAAAGGACTGTTCACGCTGGTGTGCAGAATGTATGAGTGTGACGAAATACCATCCGACTTTCGGAAAAATATCATCCACACAATTCCGAAGACGGCCAGAGCCGATAACTGCGAGAACTACTGTACAATCAGCTTAACAGCTCACGCATTCCAGTTGCTGACAAGAATAATATACAGAAGAATGGAAAAGAAAATTGAGGATGTGTCAGATGAAGATCATTCTGGAACCAGGCAGACAATTCTGACGTTTCGGTTGATAATGAAAGCAAGACTAAAGAAAAATTAAGACACGTTCATAGGATTTGTCGACCTAGAAAAAGCGTTCGACAATATAAAAACGGCGCAAGATGTTCGAAATTCTGAGAAGAGGGAATAATAAGAAAAGTTCAGAAGTGCAATTAAAATTCAAGGTGAAAGGATACCAATGAAACGATTCGCTGATGACATTGCTATCCTGAGTCAAAGTGAAGAAGAACTACATTATCTGCTGAATGGCTGAACAGCAGTGTAATGAGTACAGAATAGTGATTGAGAGTAAATCGAAGAAAAACGACAGTAATGAGAAGTAGCGGAAATCAGAACAGCGAGAAAGGTAACATCGGGATGGACGGTCACTAAGCAGATGTTTCAAATGGCGCTAAGCACTGTGGGACTTAACATCTGAGGTCATCAGTCCCCCTAGACTTAAAACTACTTAAACCTACCTAACCTAAGGACATCACACACATCCATGCCAGAGGCAGGCTTCGAACCTGCGACCGTAGCAGCAGCACCGTTCCAGACTGATGCCCTTAGAACCGTTCGGTCACAGCGGCCGGCCACTAGGGAGAGCAAATTAAGTAATTCTACTAGCTGGGCAGCAAAATATCCAATGATGGACGGAGCAATGAGGACATCCAAAGCAGACTAGCACCTGCGAAAAGTGCATTCCTGGCCAAGAGAAGTCTACTAGTATCAAACAATGGCCTTAATATGAGGATGAAATTTCTGAGAATATACGTTTGGAACACAGAATTGTAAGGTAGTGTAACATGGACTGTGGGAAAATCGGAACAGACGAGAAACGAAGCATTTGAGACGTGGTGCTACAGACGAATGTTGAAAATTAGGTGGATTGGCAAGGTAAGGAATGAGAAGGTTCTGCGCAGAATCGGAGAGGAAAAGACTATGTGGAAAACACTGACGAGGAGAAGGGACAGGATGATAGGACATCTGTTAAGACATCAGAGAATGACTTCCATGGTACTAGAGGGAGATGCAGAGGGCAAAAACGGTAGAGGACGTAGGTTGCAAGTGCCACCTCTGAGATGAAGAAGTTTACAGAGAATAGGAAGGCATCAACCCGACAGAAGACCGACGACAAAAAAAAATGTTCGATGGGACTCATGTAGGGCGATCTTGGTGGCCAAAACATTCGCTCGAACTGTCCAGAATGTTCTCCTAAAGAGTCGCGAACGGTTGTGGCCCTTTGACAAGGCGCATTTTCATCCATAAAGATTGCATCGTTGTTCGGGAACCTGAAGTCCATGAATGGCTGAAAATGGCCTTCAAGTACTCGAACATAATCAGAGAACCCAGTCCATTTCATGTAAACATAGCACACACCATTATGGAACCCTTACCGGTTTGCACTGTGCCTTGTTGACACTTGTCCGGGGAGTCTGCGCCACACCCGGACCCTGCCATCAGCACTTACCAACTGAAATCTGGACTCATCCGACCAGGCCATGGTTTTTCCAGTTTTCTATGATCCAACCGATATCGTCACGAGCCCAGGAGAGGCGCTGCAGGCGATGTCACTCTGTCTGCAAAGGCACTCGCGTCGGTCGTCTGCTGTTACAGCCCATTAACGCCAGCTTTCGCCCCACTGTCCTAACGGATACGTTTGTCGTTCGTCCCACACTGATTTCCGCAGTTACTTCACTGACTCTTGCTTATCTGTTAGCACTTACTACTTTACGTAAACGCTACTGTTGCTCTCGGTCGTTAAGTGAAGGCCGTCAATCACTGCATCGTCCTTGCTGAGAGGTAATGCCTGAAATTTGGTATTATCTGTACACTCTTGACACGTTGATCTAGGAATATTGAATTCTCTAACGATTTCCGAGTTGGAAAATCCCATGTGCCTAGCTCCAACTACCATTCCGCGTTCAAAGTACATTAATTCGCGTAGTGCGGCCGTAATAACGTCGGTAACATTTTCACATGAATCACCTGGGCACAAGTGACAGCTCCGCCAATGCACTGTCCTTTTATACTTTGTAGGCGATATACCGCCATCTGTGTATTTACATATCGCTAGCCCATAACTTCTCTCACCGCTGCAACATTTGTACAAGCTGTAGCTGTTTGACGAGCATAGAAGGGCTCCAATGCATGCTGCAAGTGGCAGATAAGTACGCGAAATGCTGTATGCATAGTAATTTAATTTCTTAAATCCAGATTTAGGCTTATTTTTAAAAAGTAAAGTTTTTAAGCAAGTTACCTAAATAATTTTTGAATCAATAGTCAACCGACAACCGGAACATTATTTGTATTACATGCGAACAGGGAAGCCTGACTGGAAAGAATTATTATTTTCTTACAGACTATGCCAGGGGATTTCAAAATCTATAAGTGCTGTTCTATAACAGCACTGGTTTTTTTTTTAAAGATCCCGATGTATTGACGATAAGATTTGCAGTGCCTAATTTTTTGTGGTCCTCTCCTGCACCATAGTTCATAACAGCTGAATAGTACAGTTATTTGCCCTGTACGTAGACACATCGATCCCCACGAACGTGACGAGTGTAAATTTTGCAGTATATTAAAGTAAGGTCTCCAGTCACTCTTTTAATTTCCATTCATTGACGAATATCTTTTCCTTTTTCTTATAGATTTTCTGAAGATGCTCTAGAACGGCAAAACACGTCAATAAAAGTGTTGCTTTCCGTGCAATCCAGACTGTTTTTCTTCTGATATACCACTCACAGCTTCTGTAACTATGACAGGTGTCATGTACAGTATAATTTTGGTTGTTGTTCTTGTTGTGGTCTTCAGTCCTGAGACTGGTTTCATACAGCTCTCCATGCTACTCTATCCTGTGCAAGCTTCTTCATCTCCAAGTACCTACTGCAACCTATATCCTTCTCAATCTGCTTAGTGTATTCATCTTTTGGTCTCCCTCTACGATTTTTACCCTCCACGCTGCCCTCCAATACTAAACTGGTGATCCCTTGATGCCTCAGAACACGTCCTACCAACCGATCCCTTCTTCTAGTCACGTTGTGCCACAAACTCCTCCCCAATTCTGTTCAATACCATCTCATTAGCTATGTGATCTACGTATCTAAGCTTCAGCATTGTTCTGTGGCACTACATTTCGAAAGCTTCTATCCGCTTCTTGTCCAAACTATTTAACGTTCAACTTCCATTCATGGCTACACTCCATACAAATACTTTCAGAAACGACTTCCTGACGCTTAAATCTATACTCGATGTTAACAACTTTCTCTTCTTCAGAAACGCTTTCTTTGCCATTGCCAGTCTACATTTTTTTTTTTTTTAGTCGTCAGTCTTCTGACAAGTTTGATGTGGCCGCAAACGAATTCTTCTATCGTGCCAACCTCTTCATGTCAGAGAAGAATTTGCAAACCAGGGCCTCAGCCTCAATAATTTGCTGCATGCACTCCAATCTCTGTCTTCCACTACAGTTTTTACCCTCTACACTTCCCTCTAGTGCCATGCAGGTTACTTCCCGAAGTCTTAACAGATGTCCTGTAATCCTAACCCTTCTTCTTGTCAATGTTTTCGACACAATCCTTTCCTCACCGACACAGATAGCCGTACCGTAGGTGCAACTACAACGGAGGGGTATCTGTTGAGAGGCCAGACAAACGTGTGGTTCCTGAAGAGGGGCAGCAGCCTTTTCAGTGGTTGCAGGGGCAACAGTCTGGATGATTGACTGATCTGGCCTTGTAACACTAGCCAAAATGGCCTTGCTGTTCTGGTACTGCGAACGGCTGAAAGCAAGGGGAAACTACGGCCGTAATTTTTCCCGGGGGCATGCAGCTTTACTGTATGATTAAATGATGATGGCGTCCTCTTGGGTAAAATGTTCCGGAGGTAAAATAATCCCCCATTCGAATCTCCAGGCAGGGACTACTCAAGAGGACGTCGTTATCAGGAGAAAGAAAACTGCCGTTCTACGGATCGGAGCGTGGAATATCAGATCCCTTAATCGGGCAGGTAGGTTAGAAAATTTTAAAAGGGAAATGGATAGGTTAAAGTTAGATATAGTGGGAATTTGCGAAGTTCGGTGGCGGGAGGAACAAGACTTCCGGTCAGGTGAATACAGGGTTATAAAAACAAAATCAAATAGAGGTAATGCAGTAGTAGGTTTCATAATGAATAAAAAAAATAGGAGTACGGGTAAGCTACTACAAACAGCATAGTGAACGCATTATTGTTGCCAAGATAGACACGAAACCCACGCCTACTACAGTAGTACAAGTTTATATGCCAACTAGCTCTGCAGATGACGAAGAAATTGATGAAATGTATGACGAGATAAAGGAAATTATTCAGGTAGTGAAGGGAGACGAAAATTTAATAGTCATGGGTGACTGGAATTCCAGAGTAAGGAAAGGGAGAGAAGGAAACATAGTAGGTGAATATGGATTGGGGCTAAGAAATGAAAGAGGAAGCCGCCTGGTAGAATTTTGCATAACTTAATCATAGTTAACACTTGGATTAAGAATCATGAAAGAAGGTTGTATACATGGAAAACCCTGGAGATACTAAAAGGTATCTATTGGTTATGAACTGTAGATTAAAATTGAAGAAACTCCAAAAAGGTGGAAATTTAAGGAGATGGGACCTGGATAAACTGACTAAACCAGAGGATGTACAGAATTTCAGGGAGAGCATAAAGGAACATTAGACAGGAATGGGGGAAAGAAATACAATAAAAGAAGAATGAGTACATTGAGGGATGAAATAGTGAAGGCAGCAGAGGATCAAATAGGTAAGAAGACGAGGGTTAGTAGAAACCCTTGGGTAACAGAAGAAATATTGAATTTAATTGATGAAAGGAGAAAATATAACAATGCAGTAAATGAAGCAGGCAAAAAGGAATACAAACGTCTCAAAAATGATATCGACAGGCAGTGCAAAATGGCTAAGCAAGGATGGGTAGAGGACAAATGTAAGGATGTAGAGGCTTATCTCACTAGGGGTAAGATAGATACTGCTTACAGGAAAATTAAAGAGACATTTGGAGAAAGGAGAACCACTTGCATGAATATCAAGAGCTTTGATGGAAACCCAGTTCCAAGCAAAGAAGGGAAAGCAGAAAGGTGGAAGGAGTATATAGAGGGTCTACACAAGGGCGATGTACTTGAGGATAATATTATGGAAATGGGATGTAGATGAAGATGAAATGGGAGATATGATACTGCGTGAAGAGTTTCACAGAGCACTGAAAGACCTGAGTCGAAACAAGGCCCCGGGAGTAGACAACATTCCATTAGAACTACTGACAGCCTTGGGAGAGCCAGTCCTCACAAAACTCTACCATCTGGTGAGCAAGATGTAAGGCGAAATACCCTCAGACTTCAAGATGAATAAAAGAATTCCAATCCCAAAGAAAGCGGGTGTTGACAGATGTGAAAATTACCAAATTACCAGTTTAATAAATCACGGCTGCAAAATACTAACGCGAATTCTTTACAGACGAATGGAAAAACTGATAGAAGCCGACCTCGGGGAAGATCAGCTTGGATTCCGTAGAAATGTTGGAACACGTGAGGCAATACTGACCCTACGACTTATCTTAGAAGAAAGATTAAGGAAAGGCAAACCTACATTTCTAGCATTTGTAGACTTAGAGAAAGCTTTTGACAATGTTGATTAGAACACTCTCTTTCAAATTCTAAAGATGGCAGGTGTTAAATACAGGGAGCGAAAGGCTATTTAGAATTTGTACAGAAACCAGATGGCAGTTATAAGAGTCGAGGGATATGAAAGGCAAGCAGTGGTTGGGAAGGGAGTGAGACAGGGTTGTAGCCTATCCCCGATGTTATTCAACCTGTATATTGAGCAAGCAATAAAGGAAACAAAAGAAAAGTTCGGAGTAGGTATTAAAATCCATGGAGAAGAAATAAAAACTTTGAGGTTCGCCGATGACATTGTAATTCTGTCAGAGACAGCAAAGGACTTGGAATAGCAGTTGAACGGAATGGACAGTGTCTTGAAAGGAGGGTATAAGATGAACATCAACAAAAGCAAAACGAAGATAATGGAATGTAGTCGAATTAAGTCGGGTGATGCTGAGGGAATTAGATTAGGAAATGAGACACTTAAAGTAGTAATGGAGTTTTGCTATTTGGGGAGCAAAATAACTGATGATGGTCGAAGTAGAGAGGATATAAATTGTAGACTGGAAATGGCAAGGAAAGCGTTTCTGAAGAAGAAAAATTTGTTAACATCGAGTATAGATTTAAACATCGGAAAGTCGTTTCTGAAAGTATTTGTATGGTCTGTAGCCATGTATGGAAGATTAGATGGGTAGATCACATAACTAATGAGGAGGTATTGAATAGAACTGGGGAGAATAGGAGCTTGTGGCACAACTTGACTAGAAGAAGGGATCGGTTGGTGGGACATGTTCTGAGGCATCAAGGGATCACCAATTTAGTATTGGAGGGCAGCGCGGGGTGTAAAAATCGTAGAGGGAGACCAAGAGATGAATACACTAAGCAGATTCAGAAGGATGTAGGCTGCAGTAGGTACTGGGAGATGAAGAAGCTTGCACAGGATACAGTAGCATGGAGAGCTGCTTCAAACCAGTCTCAGGACTGAAGACCACAACAATAACATCCTTATTCCTTGTTTCACTACCATAGAATGCCGTCCTCCAAACATACATTTTCAAAAAAAATTCTTCCTCAAATTAAACTATGTGTTTCATATAGGCAGACTTGCTTTGGTCAGGAATGCCCTTTTTGCCTGTGCTAACCTGTCGTGTATGTCCTCCATATTTCATCTATAATGTGTTATTTTGCTGCCTTGGTAACACCAATTATCTAATACGTGATCACCAATCCTGATGTTGAGTTTCTCGCTTTTCTCATTTCTGCTACTTCTCATTACTTTCGTCTTTCTTCGATTTACTCTCAGTCCTTTTCCTGTATTTATTAGATTGGCCATTCCATTCAGCGGATCAAGTAATTCTTCTTCACATTCACTGAGGATAGCAATGTCATCAGAAAATCTGATCACTGATATCCTTTCACCTTAATTTTAATCACACTTTTAAACCTTTCGTTTATTTCCGCCATTGCTTCTTCAGTGCATATACTGAACAGTAGGCGCGAAAATCTACATCCCTGTTTTACCACCTTGATAATCCAAGAGCTTCGTTCTTCGTCTCCCACTGTTATTGTTCCCTCTTGGGTTTTGCACGTATTGTGCATCAACTGTCTTTCCCTATAGTTTACCCCTATTTTTCTCAGAATTTGAAATATCTTACACCATTTCACATTGCTGAAAGCTTCTTCAATGTCCACAAATCTTATGAACGTGTCTTGATTTTTCTTCAGTCTTGCTTGCATTATCAACCGCAACGTCAGAACTGACTTTCTGGTGCCTTTTCTAAAACCAAACCGACGGGCATCTAACAGATCCTCAACTTTTCTTCCATTCTTCTGTATATTACTCTTGTCAGCAACGCAGATGTATGAACTGTTAAGTTCAATGTGCGATAATTCACGCACTTGTCAGCTCGTACAATCTTCGGAACTGTGTGAATGATATTTTTCTTGAAGTCTGATGGTATAAAGTCAATCTGAAACAGTCTGCACACCAACGTGAATAGTCATTTTGTTGCTACTTCCTCCATGATTCTAGAAATTCTGATGGAATATTATTTATCCCTTCTGCCTCATTTGATCTAAAATTCTCCATAGCCTTTTAGAACTCTGATTCTAATACTGGATCCCCTATCTCTTTTAAATCGACCCCTGTTCCTACTTCTATCACATCAGAAACATCTTACCCTTCATAGACGCCTTCAATGTCCTCTTTCCGTCTATCTGCTCTCTCCTCTACATTTAACAGTGGAGTTCCCGTTGCACTCTTAATGTTACTGCCCAAGAATTTACTCTCATCGAAGGTTGTTTTGACTTTTCGTATGCTAAGTCAGTCCCTCCGATAGTAATTTCTTTTTCGATTTCTTCATATTTTTCATGCAAAAATTTCGCTTTAACTTCCTTCCATTTCCTATTTACTTCATTTCTAAGTGACTTGTATTTATGTATTCCTAAATCTCCCTGAAGATTTTTAACCACCTTCTTCCGTCTATCAATTGAAGTGTTTTTTTATTACCCATGTTTTCTTCGCAGTTACCTACCTTGTACCTATGTCGATTCCTCTTCAACTGAACTGTCTACAGAGCTATTCATCATCACAGTATCTGTAGCTTCAGAGAATTTCAAGTGTATCTCTTCATTCCCTAGTGCTTCCTTATCCCATTTCCCTGCGCAATGATTCTTCCTGACTAGTCTCTTCAGCCCCCTCCTCGCTCAATACTGAATTGTGATCTGACTCAATATGTTCTCCTGGCTACGCTTTACAACCCAATATCTGATCTAGGAAGCTGTGTCTGTTGACCATGATGTAATCTGACTGTAATCTTCCCGTATGTCCCTGCCTTTTTCAATCACACAGCCTGATCAAGTGATTCTTGAACAGAGTATTCGCTGTTACTAGTTGAAATTTATTGCAGAACTTAGTCTTTCTTCTCCCTCATTCGTACTACCAAGCTCAAATTCTCCTGTAATCTTTTCTTCTACTCCTTCCCCTGCAACCGCATTCCAGTCACCCTTGACTATTAGTTTTTCATGTCTTTATACGAACTGAATCATCCGTTCAGTATCCTCACCTTCTCAATCTCTTCATCTTCTGCTTGCGGCGTTGGCATGTATACCTGAACTATCCTTTTGGTGTTGGTTTGCTATCGATTCTGATAAAAACAACCCTGTCACTGAACTGTTGGCAGTAGTAGCTCACACGCTGCCCTACGTTCCTCTTCATAACCAATCCTACTCCCGTTGTACTGTTTTCTGAAGTTTACCCATCTGACAAGATGCAGCTAAAAGTCTGATTAGGAGAAAACTGAGAAGCTAGAAGAGGATTTTTTGCGTGTCCAGCAAAATTGTCTCCGAACCTACTTCGTATCCATGACATGAGTTTTTCATAATTATACCTCGAATATAAAAGCCACTCTTGCTGATTCCAACCAGCGCGCCTACTTCTGGCTCTGTTTCACGCCCAAATGAAGAATAATAGCCACTGGGTGGGACCCGGAAACAGCTCCGCCCAGCCTCTGCGGGTGGCGCACGTGCCACCACTTAACCCTCTTCAGGGGGTCCGTCCCGGGCTCTCCCTCTCTCCTTTCCCCAACCCCGTTTTTACTTCTCTCGGAAAATCTAGAGTGGCAGCGGCCACGTTCCTCTTATGAACGCAGTACTTAATTACATAGTAACATAGAACGGCGGCATTGTACCGAAGGTTGTGATAATGATCTTGTTTAATTATTTTTCAATCATATCGGGCCTGGTGGTTTGGAGCTTAAGTGCGTGGCAGGAAACAGGAATGCTGTGGGATCGACTTCCGGTTATTTATTATTATTATTATTATTGTGCTCTGGCCGAAAACAGGTCTTCACAAGGTTAGTCTCCAAGATCTTCTGTATTCTGCTATTCTCTTCATTTCGAGGTAGCTTCCACTTCGTTTAATATCATACACCATCAAGCATATTATCATTCCTTTCATTCTTCCCCCACACACTAATCCTTCCAATGCATTCACAATCAGACAGTTTCATTGCAACTTGTGAACAGGCCAGTTCTTTGGTTTCTCTTATAACTTCCAACAGTTTTCTTGGCTTCCTTCTCTCCTTTTATCATTCCAGCATCTCTTCGCATGTAATTTCTGTAGCCAAGTAATTCTTTACATCCCCCTCGACATCCACATTTCAAACACTTTCAGGCATCTTTCTTCATCCATGTTTTCGCTCCATAGAGTGCTATATCTCTCTCTTTTCTTGAGCTTGTTATCCAGCTTTCTACTTTAGTTCCTGGTCGGAGGAAGGTAATGGCAAACCACCTCCACTAGGACCTTGCCTAGTACAGCGGCGCGGGTCTCCTGCATCGTCCCCTACGCTCCTCGGAGTATCGGACGTCATCATCATCATCCACCTACTATTGACAGTTCCCAGTCAAATGTCGCAATGTTTCAATCTGCCTTTTACCTGTCCTTTGTCTCTCAATGATATGAAGATTCGCCAGTAACGTCAACTGGTTTGTATTTCACGATAAACTATGGGTACCTTTTCCCGATAGGATGACTGGGGTCGTTAGGTACACGCAATTCGCCTAAGTGTAGTTCAGTTGAAGTATTTGCACTAAGTACGATTTTTCCCATCCGTGATCATCGAGTCTGTGGGTTCAGTTATTATGAGAACTTTCTGAGGATCGAAGGAGTTTGTTTCAGGTGCGGAAGACCACCAGACATCCACTGCAGAAATGCATAGACACTTCTATAACTGTGCTTCCCTAGAGCAAAGTAGTGTATACAGGGTGGTCAGTAATACTTGATTTGTGCAATATCGAGCGCCTTTAATAGTCGTGGTTTCGTAGTTCTATGGTCATGGTGTTGGGCTCTGGCGAGGTAGATCCTAGTTCAAATCTAACTCGGTCTGCTTTTCTTTTTTTTCACAAAATTATGACGTTTCCGGTCATTGACGTGTCTTTCTTGTATCCAAATTTGCGTATGTGTCGTGGCGTAATGTCAGTTTGCAACAGCGACTTGTAACGAAGGGACCTCCAGATGTACGTACCTCCTATCTGTCCTACACAGATACCACATGTTATGCTTATTGCGTTCGTTTTTGGAAGTCTTACTCTTGAATTCCTTCGTTATAACATAGTTCACGCCCGTTTATTTGCTGTTTCATTTCTGTGAGAGGCTGTACGACATCTCGGCTGCTGTCACTATTCATCACATTTACTTGCGACGGTAATATATTCTTACCACATGACTCATATTCTATGATGAATAGTGACAGGGGGCGAGGTGCCGCACACACCTCTCACAAAAATGAAAATAACAAATCAACGGGTGTGAACTGTCTTACAAATAACATGTGGCATCTGTGTAGAACATATAGGAGGTACGTACGTCTAGAGTTCCCTTCGTCACACGTTACATTCGGGAGGACGACGGTTCAATCTCGCGTCCACCCATCCTGATTTAGGTTTTCCGTGATCTCCCTAAATTGCTTCAAGCAAATGCCGGTGTGGTTCCTTTGAAAGAGCTCGGCCAATTTCCTTCCCCTTCCTTCCCTAATCCGATGAGACCGATGACCTCGCTGTTTTGTCTCTTCCACCAAATCAACCCAAGCCAAACTAACATTACGCTAAGACACATACACAAATTTGAATACAGCAAACAGATACGTCAATGACCGGACGGAAGGATCGTAATTTTTGTGACAAAAAGAGACCGAATGAGATTTGAACCTGGACCTCCCCCATCGCAGTCCAGCAGCCTGACGACACAACCGCGACAGGACAGCCGGCATTGTTGTTCGATATTGCACAGATTAAATTAGGACCGTTCACTGTTCCTATTTTTCTTCTTTCTTCCACAGTTCGGTACACATTCTTCCTGTTTTCATGCTTGATTTGTGTTCAGTTTCTGACAGGATATCCAGTGGGTCAACTTCCCACTAAATCTGAGAGTGGCACGCAGAGGAGTTTCCCTTGTTAGTACCTTCCCTTGTCAAATTTTTGTATCGCTCTCTTGTTCGGCTTTATAAAACCAAATAAAGAAAAGTTTGGCGTCAGTTGCAAGGCGCCACTACGATATGTTTTGCACAGGACATGCATTGAATATCCTCTCCCAAGGTGTACGTCTCCCTCCACAGTCCAGGTGAATGTAAAGGAATTGTGAGGACGGGTACGGAAGGAAATGTTGGGCCCTAACAAATGGTTCAAATGGCTCTGAGCACTATGGGACTCAACATCTGTGGTCATAAGTCCCCTAGAACTTAGAACTACTTAAACCTAACTAACCTAAGGACAGCACACACATCCATGCCCGAGGCAGGATTCGAACCTGCGACCGTAGCAGTCGCGCGGTTCCTGACTGAGCGCCTAGAACCGTTAGACCACCGCGGCCGGCTGGCCCTAACACGTGAACTGTAGTTGAGTGTCCTGTATTAAATATTGCTAATTACTTAGTGATGGGAACTATCAGCTACTTTAATGAAACAAGAGTTACATGCACCTATTATTACAACTTCAATGATTGCTAGCCGGCCGCTGTGTCCGAGCGGTTCTAGGCGCTTCATTCCGGAACCACGCTGCTGCTACGGTCTTAGGTTCGAATCCTGCCTCGGGCATGGATGTGTGTGATTTCCTTAGGTTGGTTAGGTTCACGTAGTTCTAAGTCTCGGGGACTGATGACCTCAGATGTTAAGTCCCATTAGATCCATTTGAATCATCAATGACTGCTGAGAAGGGTCAAATACGTATCACTGGAGAAAGAGTGCTTATACAAATGTGAGCGTGTGATCTCTAGAGGGAACCATCTGGAGAAGATCTCATGAAATAGACCGAATGAACAAGAAAGCTTGTTAACTTATTGCTAATCCCGGATTTGAAGAATAGGTGATGGTTCTATCAGACGGTTAGTGAGTAAAGAGAAATAGATCCATTAAGGTCACCTTATTTGAAGATAAGAGCGCATTTTGGTTTATTTCGTGAAGTGAATGTATCAGCGCTGCAGAACATACAGAGTATGGAGCGAGCGGTATGTTCCCATTCTGGCTAGCAGAGGCGGTTGGCCATCTGGCACTTTCAGAGCCAATGGGATGAGGTGCGGATGCAGAAATCGCTCGTGATGTCAGCGAAGAGATACTTAGGTTGATTGGGTTGTTTGGGGGAGGAGACCAGACAGCGAGGTAATCGGTCTCATCGGATTAGGGAAGGATGGGGAAGGAAGTCGGCCGTGCCCTTTCAAAGGAACCATCCCGGCATTTGCCTGGATCGATTTAGGGAAATCACGGAAAACCTAAATCAGGATGACCGGACGCGGGATTGAACCGTCGTCCTCCCGAATGCGAGTCCAGTGTTTAAGGATACGTAGGGAAAGTACATTCATTCTGGCGCGACTCAGGTAATTGTTATTACCAAATATTTGCTACCAAAAGTTTCCTACTGCCACTCAGACATTAGGAGGAGTCTACGGGTCGTAGCACTAACTTCAAAACACCAGGGAACGTTGATATTAATAAATAAATAAATTACATTGGCATAACCGAAGATGTACGATGTTATACGAACTATACAGACTGTTTGGTCAAGTTACAGACTGTGCGCCGTCGTCTATAGAATGCCTTTCGATCTAGTCATGCGGTAGACCATGCTCTCGTACCGTTAATAGTTATCTTACAGTCAGTGTGAACAAGCTCATTTTAGGATGATTTTTAATAAGCGCTCCTTAATGATATCCCGTGCAAAAATTATTTGCACAAAAAACTTCTTCACGCTTCATTACGTTAGACATAGACTGATTTAATTATCGCAAAACTATGATGGCAAAGCCTTGCCAGTTACAGTGTACACTCCTTACACCACCTTGTACGGACTCACCGGCTACACTGAGACATTTGTGGAGGTCTAGTACGAGTGGGGTGTTCTTGCAGACAGCAAAGAATAAAATTATGGCCGAAAGATCACCAGACAGTGATTGATCAACCTGAACCAAAGCGCCTATCATTCTGTACGAATATCGTACGACATGGTTGTGACACATCATTTGCGCGAGACGAGATACGGTGAGATGGCAGGGAAGGTCGGACGCATGCGTGGCAGGGTCCGTCTGCTCGTGAATTGGCTCCTCTTCTCATGGTTTTGTGTGCCTCTCGACGACGAAGTCCTTCTACTATAGCTCCCGGTGAAGAAGGTTTCAGCGAGGTCTGAAACTTTACTCTCCTGCTCCTGTTTATCTCTGCCTCGTGATGACTGGGTGTTGTGTGATGTCCTTAGGTTAGTTAGGTTCAAGTAGTTCTAAGTTCTGGTGGACTGATGACCATAGATGTTAAGTCCCATAGTGCTCAGAGCCATTTGATTTGAACCTGCGCCCGCATCTCGTGGTCGTGCGGTAGCGTTCTCGCTTCCCACGCCCGGGTTCCCGGGTTCGATTCCCGGCGGGGTCAGGGATTTTCTCTGCCTCGTGATGGCTGGGTGTTGTGTGATGTCCTTAGGTTAGTTAGGTTTAAGTGGTTCTAAGTTCTAGGGGACTGATGACCATAGATGTTAAGTCCCATAGTGCTCAGAGCCATTTGAACCATTTGAACCTGCTCCTGTTGATGTCAGCTCACCAAAGCTGCCATTTCGGCCAATATAAGACTGCGTACTTTATTTCGCCGATCCGAAACCTCCTAAGAATTTTGTTCTGCAACGTGTGGCGTTGATTCTTTTGAAATATTCCGAACGCCGACCAATCCGAACTCCTCTTTCCAGCAACTTGCCTGTACCTCCCTATGGCACATTACCATTTCCTAAGGTTCCGAGTTCCGACATATCGAACATCGTCCCGCCAAAAACTTTCCGTAACAGTGTCTTCTCAATGTTTACGCTTGAGGCGTCAGCGGTCCGTCGGCAGAAGAGAAAGGACTCGCCTGTGCTGTGGAAGCAGCCCGCTTTACTACACAATATTGCGATGTTGTCGAGCGGGACACGCCATTTGCGTGGGTGGTCTGTCATTCGGAGAATCCTCTGTATTCAGATCTGCCAACTGGCGACGACACGGCGAGCTCGCTGAACTCAGCAAGCGGATGCATTCTCTCACGAGCGTGGCTAATTTTGCCAAAGACGCAAGCCGCCGGCGTCTGTCGCGGTGAATGCGACAGCAGGCAGCCGCTCACAGGACCCAGCTGGCCAGCACTACCCCCAGTGGCTTCGTCTGCTAAAAGCAGGCCAGAGCGAGCAGAAAATCTAAGGACCGTGTTTTCACTCTCCACTAAGTACCAAATATATTCAGCATTCACTTTAAAATCAATAGAAATCAACGGAAATCCTCTACAATCTCCAACCAC
Organism: Schistocerca nitens; assembly: GCF_023898315.1. Taxonomy (NCBI): domain Eukaryota; kingdom Metazoa; phylum Arthropoda; class Insecta; order Orthoptera; family Acrididae; genus Schistocerca; species Schistocerca nitens. The sequence continues at coordinate 1,064,587,727 of NC_064614.1, read as the reverse complement.
ACCCACAGATAATACTGTTCTTTTGCATATACATCTGACTTCATTGATTAATTAGACATATCGATGGATTAAGAGTACTGAATAAAAAGGAGAATGAAGCATGAGGTTTGTTACAGCCTGACGCGTTTCACAACGTCTCTGGCCGGCCGCTTGAAAATCTGCGCGCAACTTCCTGCTTGGCTAAATTCAGTACTAATTAACTCGGAAACGATGCAACGTATCGAATTTTTTTGTTAAAAAAAAAAGCTTTTCCGGCTGTCTGGCCATCCTGTATATTACTCACATTTTATGAAGGAAAGTGCAATTACGACGACGATTCAGTATTGACATTCTCCGGTGTGAAGCATCTGTTGGAAGGTTGGGTTGACAACCTGGCATTCTTCACTTCACTTAGTAACATGAGAACACTGTTCACTCAGTGACGTACGGAGAAGTATGTCATAAGCGCCGCATTGGTCTCTTTAGGTGAAGTGAAGTGTGTTTGGCCGGCCGAAGTGGCCGTGCGGTTAAAGGCGCTGCAGTCTGGAACCGCAAGACCGCTACGGTCGCAGGTTCGAATCCTGCCTCGGGCATGGATGTTTGTGATGTCCTTAGGTTAGTTAGGTTTAACTAGTTCTAAGTTCTAGGGGACTAATGACCTCAGCAGTTGAGTCCCATAGTGCTCAGAGCCATTTGAAGTGTGTTTGGGATGGGGGAGGGGGAGGGGGAGGGGGAGGGAGGGAGACGAGGTGATCCCCTCCAATGAATGTTGATGTTTCATGAGCAGTGTTTGCCACTGCTGAGAGGGTGTTGTACATTTTCTATATCTACATATATACTCCGCTAGCCACCAAGCGGCGTGTGGCGGAGTCATATTCCCCCCCCCCCCCCCCTCTGTTCCACTCGCGTATCGGGCGAGGGAAAAACGACTGTCTGAACGCCTCAGTACGAGCTCTAATTTCCCTTATCTTTGAATGGTGATCATTTGAAAGTTGATGGTAATAATATATGCCTTACATCCTCGGCGAAGATCGGATTTTGGAATTTAGTGAGCAGCCCCTTTCGTTTAGCGCGTCGTCTATCTGCAAGTGTGTCCCACTTCAAACTTTCTATGAGATTTGTAACGCTCTCGCGATGGCTAAATGTGCCAGTCACGAGTCTTGCCGCTCTTCTTTGGACATTCTCACTCTCTTGAATCAGACCCAGCTGGTAAGGGTCCCATACAGACGAACAATAAGACTGGACGAACTTGTAAGCAATTTCCTTTGTCGAAGGACTGCATCACTTCAGGATTCTACCAATAAAACGCAATCTAGAGCTCGCCTTACCCGTTACTTGTGCAATCTGATCGTTGCATTTGAGATCATTTCGAATAGTCGCACCCAGATACTTGACGGATGTTACAGCTCCAAAGACTGGAAATTTATTTTGTACTCGTACATTAATGGGGATTTTCGCTTTGTTATACGCAGTAGGTTACACTTACTAATATTGGAAGATAACTGCCAGTCATTACACCACGCATATAATTTCTTTCATCTTTCGTGTGATACTACCTTCCTATAGACTATAGTATCATCGGCAAACATTCTAATGCCGCTGTCGATACCATCAACCAGATTGTTTATGCAAATCGTAAAAAGCAGCGGACCTATTACGCTGCCCTGGGACACACCTGGTGTTACGCTTGTTTCTGTTGAAGTCACCCCATTCAGGACGACATACTACTCTCTGTCTGTTAGAAAACTTTCTCTCCAACCGCATATATCATCGGATAGACCGTAAGCGCACACTTTTTGGAGCAAGCGACAGTGCGGAACTGAGTCGAACGCCTTTCGAAAGTCGAGGAATATGGCATCAACCTGGAAGCCGGTATCTACAGCCTGTTGTATATCATGCGCAAAGAGGGCCAACTGTGTCTCGCATGACCGCTTTTTCCTAAAATTGACCGGTAATTATGTGCATCCGATTTTCTACCCCTTTTTATAGATTGCTATGACCTGGGCCTTCTTCCAGTCCCGTGGAACTTCCCCCTGTTTAAATTATCTCTATTAGATGATGGATAAGAATGGTGATATATTTGCAGCATAGTCAACATAAAATCTTACGGGGATGCCGTCTGGGCCAGTTGCCTTCCTGGCATCTAAGGATCTTAACTGTTTTGCAATCCCAGATACACTAAAGACTATGTCAGCCATCCTTGCGTTTGTTCGACAATTGAAAGGGGGAATGGTGTTGCAGTCCTCTATCGTAAACGAGTTTTTGAAAGCTAGATTTAGAATTTCGGCCTTCTGTTTATCATCATCCGTTACATTACCCGTACTGTCAGCAAGAGAAGGTATTGAATTATTTGTAGCATTCGTAGATTTTACGTACGAAAAAACTTTTTGGAGTTATTTTTGGAACCTGCAGATAAAATACTGCTTTCAAATTCGTTAAAAAAATCTCTCATTTACATTTTGACAGTTGCTTTCCTTTCGCATAATTTCTGTTTGTCAGTGGGGCAGTGACTACGTTTAAAACGATTGTGCAAAATTCTCTGCTTTCTTAGCAACTTCCTAAAATGTTTGTTGAACCAAGGTGGATCCTTTCCCTCCCCTACATTTCTGATACGCACATATTTCTCTAGCACTTGGTGGACAATAGCTTTCTAGCACTTGGTGGACAATAGCTTTCTAGCACTTGGTGGACAATACCTTTAAATTCCGACCAAAGCTGCTCAATATCTTTGTGCCCCGCGCTGAATGCTTGGAGCTTACTATGAATATATTCATTAATGACACTTTTATTTGTTGGCGAGGGCGAACACAGAGCCTTCTATGTGTCACAGTTGGTCTGCAGCCCCACAGGTTAGCAGGACAGCGTGTCCACCGCATCATACACTAAGTTGACAAAAATCATGAGGTAGCGAGACGCACACATGCAGTTGGTGGTAGTATCGCGCACACAAGGTACGAAAGGGCATTGAATTGGCGGAGATGTCACTTGTACGCAGATGTTATATTTTCCTCTGCCGTTTAACTTTGGTTCTCATTATTATATGTTTTACGTTTTTATAATTTTGGCCTTCTTGTTTAAGGCTGTGGCCGCACGACGGGACTTAATAGACTTTGACAGTAGAATGCTAGTTGGAGCTAGACCCACGGCACATTCCATTTCGGATATCTTTACTGAATACAATATTCCGAGATCCATAGTGTCAAGAGTATGCCGAGAATACCAAATGTCAGATATTACCTCTGCCCACGGACAATGCAGTGGCCGATGGCCTTCACTTAACGACCGAGAGCAACCGCATTTACGTAGATTTTTCAGTGGTAACAGACAAGCAACACTGCGTGAAATAACAGTATAAATCAGTGTGGGATGTACGACGAACGTATGCGTTAGGACAGTGTTGCGACATTTAGCAGCAGACACCGACACAAGTGCCTTTGCTAACACCACGACATCGCCTGCAGCACCTTTCCTGTGCTCGTGATAAAATCGGTTGAACACTAGACGACTAACCGTACCCTAGCGAGACGACTCCCAATTTCAGATGGTAAGAGCTGGCGGTAGGGTTAGAGTGTGGTCCACGAAGCTGTAAACCCAAGTTGTCAATGACTGTGTTTATATGGAATGGACTGGGTCCTCCGGTCCAACTTGAAAGGATACCGTCTTTTCTCCTTGCCTAGGGACGCCAGATGAAAGTTGATGTCGTCAAGCCCTGAATCAAAATTGCGCAACGGATAACTGGGGAGAGGAGCTTGAGAGCGCTACCTAGAGAGCGTGTCCTCTCTGTACGGTACTAGGCAAGGGGCTGGAGGGCTCACACGCTGATGTGTGGGTCCCTGCATTATATATCTTTTATTTTAAATGAATTCCTTTAACTTGACTTCTTTGTGATTTTTAAGGTATGTTAAAGATTGATGACGATTGATTACGTATTTATTTTAAATATTGTCACTCGATTTTGCAGCGATTGCAACAATTGTTCCAGTTTACAGATATTACAATTTTACAACTTATAGCTCGGGTATATTGTATAGGAATCTGCACGCACTTTTCTACGGGCAAGAGGGAATTGCGTTGGCCAAATGTATACCACCAAAGCCTCCCAATATTTTACATAGGACATCCACTACGTGAGGAGGATAACAGGCAAACTGGGGACCAGATACTTTAACACAGGGGGTCAAATTTCCTAAATTAACGAGATCATTCATTTCCTTACACAATCCGAAGCTGGAAATAAAAGAATTAGTTCAAATATTCAAATACCTCTCTTCCATGCGTGAACATTGAGACAGACGCACTGAGGCCACGTCTGCTCACTTACCCGTCTTCTGTAACACTCTCCGAATATGGCGGGCACCCGGAGGTCTTCCTGGGCCCCGGTGGAGGGGGTGGTCGAACCACTTGGCCGTGACCAACCTCTCCACCCCAAATATTGTGACACTGGAAAGTCTTTGACTTTTGCCTGCCTGTGCTGTCTCTCCGATCTCCTAGCCAGGAGTAAAGTTGGCACTACTATACTACAGAACTACTTCCCAACAAAGATTTGGCCACGCTTTACGGAAAGGTGTGAGGAGGATTAGGAAAGTTCATGAGCAGATTCACATCTACGTACAAGAAATGCATAATACACGACACATATAAATACGTATTATGAAGCCCGACAAATTTCTTTCCACCCGTCCACATGGGTTCTGTTGCACCCGCGGCCGGCCGCGTCGTGTAATAAAATTGGCTGCGGAACCGCCTCTGTTTCTATTTCCCTGTGCGAGGGAGCAGCGAAACCTGCTGCTTATACAGTGGAAACTACTGTACCGTTTCAAACTGAACCCATCATTCACTGGAAATGGTCATGTTCGGCTACTGGGAGGCCATTTGCAGCCATTCATGGATTCACGTTCCCAAACAACGGTGGAATTTTTATGGATGACAATGCCCCATGTCACTGGGCCACAATTTTTCGCAACTCGTTTTAAGAATATTCTGGGCAATTTGACCGAATTATCTGGCGACCCTGATCTATATAATCGACAGGCTAGTTCGTGCTAAAAATCCTGCACCGGGAACACTTTCGCAATTATGGACGGCTATAGAGGCAGCATGGCTCAATATTTCTGCAGGAGACTTCCAATGACTTGTTGATTCCATGCCACCTAGAGTTCCAGAACTACGCCGGGAAAAAGTAGGTCCGACACGATATTATAAGGTATACCATGTCTTTCGTCACCTCAACGTACATAGCCGTTACCACGTGACTGTCCAGTAGGAACGCTCACTTGTTGACTTGGCATTACTGCTGCTCAGAAGCAGCTTTGTGTCACACCCGCTGTTATTGTTTGATACTAAACTCACGATGCAGAATGTTATTATGTGACATAAAGAATGATTTTATGGACGTGGAGGAGGGAACACTTAAACCTGAACAGATCGCAAATTACATGCATATCAATGGAAACATTTACATGGGTCAGCTCCAACTGTAAGTTAGGAATTAACGTCTCGTCGACAGTATGATCGTTATCCTAAAGAATGTAATGTTGCACAGGTCACATAAATGCTCAAGAAAGGAAACAGAAGTAATCCGCTGAACTGTAGACCCAAATCGACGATTTTTAGTATGAATTCTCACTGTGTCCCAATATTATAAAATACTCAAAGAAAACGATCTTTTTATTCAGAAAATATTGTTCTCGTGAAACACAGCTGGCTCTTTATTCATACGAAACGATTAACGCTATTGGCAAGGGACCTCAAATTGATTCTATATTTATATTTTGAGAAGGCTTTTGACAACATTCCTCAACACATCAGCTTCTAATCATATTGCGTGACTATGGAGTATCGTCTCAGTTGGGGAGTGGATTCGTCTCGTTGTGGCAGAAAGGTCGAGTAACTACTTAAACTAACGTGATATTTGTGGTTCCACAAAGAAATGTTATAAGCGTTCTTTATATAAACGACTACCCGACAAACCTGGCATTATTTGGGTACTCATTTTCCCAATTTTCTATCACAGGCGAAAATAAAAAGTGAACTGTGTTTGCTGTGTAATATCGAAAAAATTTCATTTCTATGTCTTCGTGAAAATACCTCTGAAATTACAAAACAGTAGCACAAAGAATCAAATGTGTAAGTACAGTGTACCGAGCTGTTTCTGTTTGCTGGGCGCAGTTGCTTCGCTTGTCTACAACACGATTTTGTAGACGTCTCTTTGGTAATGCCCCTTCATAGCTCTATAGGCGGTTATCGTTTTCGTCTGCAGCGGTCTGCGCTTTGCAATTGAAAGCTGTCAAAAACGCTGCTATATGTCAGCGATTGACTCGACAGTAGGAATTTCTTAGCAGTAAAGAATAAATGTATTAAGACGTAGCGCACGAACTGCTTGAGGAGTGCACTCGCCATTGTCAGGCCAGTTGAGAAGCTACTTAATTGAGAAACAGTGGCTCCGGTCACGAAAACTGACAACGGCCGGGACAGCGATGTGCTGACCTCCATAACCAATCCAGTGACGCCTGTGGGCTGAGGATGACACGGCGGTCAGTGGGTACCGTCGGGTCTTCGGAGGCCTGTTCGGACGGTGTTTTAAAATTCATGGATGATTAGATCTATGTATCATACAATGATATAATTTTATAGGTGCATTTAGCGGCAGATGTGGATACTGTCTGCAAAAAGTGACACGAATAGAGTTACTAAAAAATAAGTAATAAGTTTAAACGTCGTGTATAATGCGGTTGTTTTTGACGCATCTTAGTGTTTATGACGTCGTAGCTCCTGATCTATGATACATACAGGGTGTTTCAAAAATGACCGGTATATTTGAAACGGCAATACAAACTAAACGAGCAGCGATAGAAATACACCGTTTGTTGCAATATGCTTGGGACAATAGTACATTTTCAGGCAGACAAACTTTCGAAATTACAGTAGTTACAATTTTCAACAACAGATGGCGCTGCGGTCTGGGAAACTCTATAGTACGATATTTTCCACATATCCACCATGCGTAGCAATAATATGGCGTAGTCTCTGAATGAAATTACCGGAAACCATTGACAACGTGTCTGGCGGAATGGCTTCACATGCAGATGAGATGTACTGCTTCAGCTGTTCAATTGTTTCTGGATTCTGGCGGTACACCTGGTCTTTCAAGTGTCCCCACAGAAAGAAGTCACAGGGGTTCATGTCTGGCGAATAGGGAGGCCAATCCACGCCGCCTCCTGTATGTTTCGGAAAGCCCAAAGCAATCACACGATCATCGAAATATTCATTCAGGAAATTAAAGACGTCGGCCGTGCGATGTGGCCGGGCACCATCTTGCATAAACCACGAGGTGTTCGCAGTGTCGTCTAAGGCAGTTTGTACCGCCACAAATTCACGAAGAATGTCCAGATAGCGTGATCTGAAAAATGGGGCAATGAATCCTTTGGAACAAATGGCGGCCCAGACCAGTACTTTTTGAGGATGCAGGGACGATGGGACTGCAACATGGGGCTTTTCGGTTCCCCATATGCGCCAGTTCTGTTTATTGACGAAGCCGTCCAGGTAAAAATAAGCTTCGTCAGTAAACCAAATGCTGCCCACATGCATATCGCCGTCATCAATCCTGTGCACTATATCGTTAGCGAATGTCTCTCGTGCAGCAATGGTAGCGGCGCTGAGGGGTTGCCGCGTTTGAATTTTGTATGGATAGAGGTGTAAACTCTGGCGCATGAGACGATACGTGGACGTTGGCGTCATTTGGACCGCAGCTGCAACACGGCGAACGGAAACCCGAGGCCGCTGTTGGATCACCTGCTGCACTAGCTGCGCGTTGCCCTCTGTGGTTGCCGTACGCGGTCGCCCTACTTTTCCAGCACGTTCATCCGTCACGTTCCCAGTCCGTTGCAATTTTTCAAACAGATCCTTTATTGTATCGCTTTTCGGTCCTTTGGTTACATTAAACCTCCGTTGAAAACTTCGTCTTGTTGCAACAACACTGTGTTCTAGGCGGTGGAATTCCAACACCAGAAAAATCCTCTGTTCTAAGGAATAAACCATGTTGTCCACAGCACACTTGCACGTTGTGAACAGCACACGCTTACAGCAGAAAGACGACGTACAGAATGGCGCACCCACAGACTGCGTTGTCTTCTATATCTTTCACATCACTTGCAGCGCCATCTGTTGTTGAAAATTGTAACTACTGTAATTTCGAAAGTTTGTCCGCCTGAAAATGTACTGTTGTCCCAAGCATATTGCAACAAACGGTGTATTTCTATCGCTGCTCGTGTAGTTTTTATTGCCGTTTCAAATATACCGGTCATTTTTGAAACACCCTGTAGATGGTTCTTACCTCTAGAGCGATTGTTTTCTGATAGTAACGGATATATGTACCAAGTTTGGTTGAAATCGGTCCAGTTGTTTAGGAGGAGATGTGGAACACACACACATTTTTGTAATATGTGTGATTTTAGGAGACAGCTGAACAGCCATCACACATTGTTGCTGACAATACTGTTGTGTGCCGCCTGGTAAAATCATCAGAAGACCAAAACATGTTGTAAAACTATTTATACAAGTTATGTTCATGGTGGGAAAAGTGGCGGTTTAACCTAAACAATAAAAACGTGTGCGTCTGTTCGACGACCCTTCCTTCAAAACTCAGTGACCTGCGCATTTTCCCAATACCCTGGTAAGCTTCATTCCTCCTGTGACCTACGGTCGACAGCTGCTAAAGATCCATGTCCTGCTTCGGCGCACGGTTTTGATCTGGCAGAAGGCTTCTAAACAGTCGTCACTCCGCAACAGAATGAATGATTCATTCCGGAAGAGCAATTTCTTTCAGATACTGCATGCAACACCATGCACGTAAGCCAACAGGTACAGTCAGCTCTGTCGAGCGCTTTTAGCTGATACTGTATCCCATGCTCATTTATTTCGATATCTTCTTGGCGTTCGTGCATTGAGAGGATACGCAGTACGATCTTCCACAACGAAACAATTTCGGGAAAAAAAATTTAGTATTTCATCCTTCTTGGCGTAGTCCTCCATTTCGATGAGACTGTGCTCACACAGTATCTGAGTGTGGCTTTCACCTGTTTACTGATTTAAGGTAAGACCAAAACGTCTTAAAATTTTCTGGCAAGTCAGAAGAAACAATTTTACTTTTGATTAAGTTCAGTTTTTGATTCTATGCGGGGCATTGAATGCATTGTAATTTGTTTTCGGAGCAGCTTTCTAACACGGCTGTCAAACCACACAGGTCTGTCTAATCCTTCTACATCTACATGATTGTTCTAATTCACACTTCACTGTTTAGAGGGTTCACTTTCAGCCTATATGTCGACCGTTTCATTTTCGAATTGCTTGTGGGAACGATGAATGCGTAAAACTCTCCGCGGAAGCTGTGATTTTCTTATGTTGGTCATTTATCCCTGTGTATGTGCGAGTCATGAAAATAATTTGTCATTCGGAGCAGAAAGCTGGTGATTGAAAGAAACTTCGCGAAAAGATCTCGCCACAATGAAAGTGCCTTCGGATCAATGATTGCTGCTTATCACATCCATTTTACTCTCTCCCCTATTTCGTGATAACACAAATGAGCAGCCTTTCTTTGAATTGTCTCGATGTCCTTTGTCACTTCTACCCTATAAGGTTCCTCTACCGTGCAGCAGCACTCCAGAAGAGCAAAGATACGCCTAGTGTGGACACCCTGTTTAGAAGAGTTGTTGTATTTCATATGTGTTTTGCCAATAAAATTTAGTCTTTGGTTTACCTTCCCCATATTATTTTCTCTATGTTGATTCCAATTAAAGTCGTTCGAATTGTAATCCCTGGGCAATTAGCTGAATTGACAGCCTTTAAATATCTGTTATTTATTGTGTAGCCAAACTTTAATAGCATTTGTTCAGCACTTATGTGGAGAAACTAGTACTTTTTACTATATGAGACCAATTAGCACTTTCCCTGCCGTGCAGAGGTCCTGTCTAAATAAGTTTGTAATTCATGGCCTTTGTAAGCTACACCTCTATAGCTGATTCGAGATAAGTTAAGTTTGAGTTTGCATGCACACTTAGCATTTCTGCACGATCAGTATCACCTACAAGGGATAAATGTTTAATTACATTACAGGTTCAAGCCTTTCCTAATATCCGAGAAAAGGCTGAACCGGAAATTCTCAGACTACGTATTCAAAAGAAAAGGTAATAAAATTTCAAGTAAATGGGACAAAAACCAGAGTAGAAATATTGTTAAATACACTCGAATAATTAACCAATAACTTGTGAATTTGATTTGGTACAGTAGTTCTGTGCAATTCATCTCTCTCTCTCTCTCTCTCTCTCTCTCTCTCTCTCTCTCTCTCTCTCTGGTGGGAATATTTGTTTGATATCACTGCCCCTTTGTGCAGCACGTAAAACCAGGCTAATATTTAAAAGTACAAAGGCATTAAACTCATTATCTTGTACATGGGTAGCTATTTGGTGAGATATAAATAACGTAACATGATACACGATATGAGCTTCCATTAAATACATTTATTCTAATAGAGAAAGAGAACCACAAAGAATTATGAGTGGACATACTATCAGTACTCTTAACTGTTGCCTGAACATGAAATAAATTAATCTGCTTTGATATTATGAAGTTTTGTTGCACAATTTAACTGTGCGTACATGAGGGAAAAAAAGAGGAAAAAGGAACAGAAGAGATGCGACGTCATTCATCCAGTGTAGAACCACAAACAAAAAGACGATGTTCAGAGGAATAAGCAACCACCATCATGTGCATGCTTTTGTAAACCCTCGTCGTCTGTTTTGTGAAGGCCTCGTCGCTGCTGCTGTGGAGGCCGAGTTACCACTGTTGTTATGGTGGGCTGAATTTGTGAGTTCGTGAACGGCTTCTACCGCAGTTCACCGCTAAAACAATTTCTCCCTGCCACTATTACACCGCAATGCCCCAGGGCCAGGTAAATGTAAATTTCGTGTGACTATGGCCTCCCGTCGGGTAGACCGTTCGTCGAGTGCAAGTCTTTCGATTTGACGCCACTTCTGCGACTTACGCGTCGATGGGAATGAAATGATGATGATTAGGACAACACAACACCCAGTCCCTGAGCGGAGAAAATCTCCGAACTAGCCGGGAATCGAACCTGGGCCCTTAAGATTACCAGTCTGTCGCGCTGACCTCTCAGCTACCGGGGGCGGACAGGGCCAGGTAATAGGATAGGAGAACGAAAGTTCTACAAAACTGCAGCAAATTAGTAACAGAGCCAAACAAGTAAGTTAAAAGATTTACTTGTCTTTCTGACTAGCTGAATAATAAGGTCTGCAACACTGCTTGTAATATAACCCAAAAAGGCCCTCAATGGCTAAGTGAAAATAATCGTAGGTAAACTTCACAGCACACGGCAAATGCAATTTACAACTTCTAAGAGTTCACGAAACGACGTTGCCTGTCGAAGTCAGCCCTGGACTGTGATCTGTAATCAAGTGGGCGAGAGCTGCTCTTTTATCGTCCAAGTAGGCTTCTGTCCATTGCCATCCGGTCGTTGACGGATTGTACTCGGCCGGCACTTGGGCAAGGCGAAGTCGATATCTTCATCGTCAGCGCCGCCCGTGGCGCTGGTGGAACTCGCGCAAGTGGCAAGCCTCTATGGCACTGGCACCAGCTCGATCTTTGTGCGTGTGGTGCTTTTGTCCTTGCTGTGTCTTGTTCGGAGACAGAGCAGTTAGAGTGTACGTGATTTATTTCGGTGGATTTCTATTAACCAATGGACGTGTGTTCATTAGTTTTTAGCCGCATTTATTTACTCTAGCCGTTTGGTTTTATGTTATTAGGGTGTTTCGTTTTACGTATATCAAAAATAGTTTCGTATCACCCCGGTTCCAGAACTCCTGAAGATAGACGTTCACTGTGGATATTGTATCACAGACACAGTCCCTTTGACAGTTCAGAGATGTCACTAAATCCGCCCAAAGATATAAACAACCATGCATGAGCAGCGCCTATTAGACTGTTAGACGTAAGGGGTCCGACAGCCCATCAGTTCCAGTCATTCCACCAGGAAGGAGTAACACGGCTCATGTTGTCTGCAGTTCAACCGTGCCTAGACGGTCAATACTGCGGTTAGATCGCGTCCGCATTGTTGCTTTGAGCCAGGAAGTGTTCTCAACAAGGGAAGTGTACAGGCGTCTCGGAGTCAACCAAAGCGATGTTGTTCGGACATGGAGGAGATACAGAGAGACAAGAACTGTCGATGACATGCCCCGCTCAGGCCGCCCAAGGGCTACTGCTGCAGTGGATAACCGCTACCTACGGATTATGGTACGCAGGAACCCTCACAGCAACGCCACCATGTTGAATAATGCTTTTCGTCCAGCCACAGGACGTCGTGTTACGACTCAAACTACGCGCAATAGGCTGCATGATGTGCAACTTCACTCCCGACGTCCATGGCGATGTCTATCTTTGCAGCCACGACACCATGCAGCGCGGTACAGAAGTGCCCAACAACATGCCGAATGAAACGCTCATGATTGGCATCACATTCTCGTCGCCGATAAGTGTCGCATATGTCTTCAACCAGTCTATCGCCGGAGACGTGTTTCGAGGCAACCTGGTCAGGCTGAAGGCCTTAGATACACTGTCCAGCGAGTGCAACAACGTGGAGGTTCCCTGCTGTTTTGGGGTGTCATTACGTGGGGCCAACGTACACCGCTGGTGGTCATGGATGGCGCTGTAATGGCTGTACCATACGTGAATGCCATCCTTCGACCGATGGTGCAACCATATCGGCAGCATATTGCTAAGGCATTCGTCTTCGCCGGCCGGAGTGGCCGTGCGGTTCTAGGCGCTGCAGTCTGGAACGGAGCGACCGCTACGGTCGCAGGTTCAAATCCTGCCTCGGGCATGGATGTGTTGATGTCCTTAGGTTAGTTAGGTTTAATTAGTTCTAAGTTCTAGGCGACTGATGATCTCTGAAGTTAAGTCGCATAGTGCTCAGAGCCATTTTGAACCATTCGTCTTCACAGACGACAATTCACGGCCCCCATCGTGCACATCTTGTGAACGATTTCCTACAGGATAACGACATCGCTCGAGTAAAGTGGCCAGCATGTTTCCAGATATGAACCCTATAGAACACGCTCGGGATGGATTGGAAGTGCCTGTTTATGGACGACGTGAACCACCAACCACTCTGAGGGATCTACGCCGAATCGCCGTTGAGGAGTGGGACAATCTGGACCAACACTGTCCTGATGAACCTGTGGATGGTATGCTACGACGAATGCAAGTACGCATCAAGGCAAGAAGACGTGCTACTGGATATTGGACGTACACCAGTCTGGACCACCACCTCTGAAGGCTCGCTGTATGGCGGTACAACATGCAACGTGTGGTTTTCATGAGCAATAAAAATGGCGGAAATGACGTTTATGTTGATCTCTATTCCAATTTTCTGTACAGGTTCCGAAACTTTTTTGTTGTGTGTATATTTTTATTGTGTAATTTTATGATGTTATTTATCCCCGTTTTAGTCAAAGCTGTGATTATTGTTGTCGGTACTCTCACTATACTTTACCATCATACTATAAATGTTTGCTTCTACTGATGCCTGAGGATAACGCTTTTATGCGTCGAAACTGGTAACATGATTTGAACAAACGTCGTTTGAATTACAGTAGAGCTGTTGGTTTCAATTTCGGTTATTCAAGTTCTTCGCAACTTCTGTCGTCACATACCTCCCTGCAACTACCCACTCTCTTTTACTGGCCTGTTTCGGCTGCTAATTACCCATCTTAAGATCAATTTCCGAACTAATTACACCTCTAGAAATATGTAACTGCTAATTTCACGCAGCACTGCTGAATGCTGTGACCACGATAAACTCGTTGTGCAGGCTTTCGCGCTCCAATATTTTTTCTGTACACTGGTTTACTTTAGTTCATTGTATGTTGCGAACAAATGAGATTAATTATTATTATACTGCAACTGGCTTCTTATTAAATGAACAGTTTTGTTACTGTAACTCAATAGAATGCACAGCATATCCATCTCTGCTACAACTATCGTAAAAATGTTCTGAAATTATTTCTGTTATCAAAAATAATGAAGTACGCAGTGCTTAGAGAACCTCAAACCTTGCAGTGGATTTTTCGTCAACATTAATTATTAATCAGTGCCACGGCTAACACTAGAGTATGAGACCATCATTATTAACCAGAAAATTATTTTTCTATAACTTTTACCAGTCCAGTATTTTTTTATATCAATGTTTCCTTTTGAAACACGAAAGTATTTTTACTTTGACACTGTTAAAGTTTACAATATTAGCAGCCTGCGTCCGTCTGTGAAACACAACGTAAAATCTGCTGCTTTGAACTCCGATCTCGAACTGCTGTAAGAAATCATTTTAAATTCACTTTTTTACCTGACTGCTTATTGTGGTATGATTGCCCTTCTTATCAGATTTGAATCTGCCGTGGCGGCGGTTCGTTCCGCCGTGTCGCAGCTCTGCACCACGAACACTACTTAAAAAGATGAAAATGTCTTAACTAAATGGGTAAAATACCAGGCAAGCTTTCTAATAATACCATGCGAGTTCTCATTAAATAACTATATTTAAAACTCGAATAGCAACAAGTTCACACACATTTGTTTATAATATGCGCCTAATGGCGTCCCGCTAACAACCTTGATAAAAGAAAGCTACCTAGTCGTTAAACATAGCGTCACAGGTTCCTCCTCTCTACGTGACTCCAAGAAGACGACAACCACATTATTATTCTTACACTACTATACAATAACTGATTGTCATAAAATCTTTAGTTTTTCTTTGTTAATTTTTTCTGTGGCTGTTTCAGAACTCGCCGACACAGATATTATTTCACAGATGCACTATTTAATCCTTTACAAATACAAAATATGACATAATTGTCTCTATCTATTACACTGGTCAACACTCATTTTCTTGCCAAGGATATTTGAGTGGCTTTAGGATGGGTTAGTGGTGCTGAGGACGAATATAGCAACCATTTATGCAGTTTGGCTCTAGTTTTTGAGATAATGCATGATTTATTCAAAAAATTAGAAACAATTGCTAATACTGAACTCGAGCGCTACAAACTACAATGAAAAAAGAAAATAATCTTTATAAATATCTTCTATGAAAACCTGATAGGCATTTGTCCACGTATAAAACATAATTGAAAAGTTTCTCTAGAAGTATATCATTTTCCGTCCATGACGAACCGCTTCCTGCACGCTTTCCTTTTATAGGTCTCTTCAGAACAGTCACGTTACAGATTCCAGCAATAATCTGCCATCATATGCCTGTCCCATCTTCCTTTATATCTTTCCTCTATTCCTTTCATATCTTGATGGAACCGCTCTCCTTGTTCCTCACTGAAATCACCTAGATTACGAGGAAATCGATCCAAGTGGCTGTGAAGGAAGTGCAATTTTATGCTCATGTTAGCTCCTAAGTTTTGAAAGTTAGTGAGCATGTTTTTGACCAGTTCCTCGTAATTGGGAGCTTTATGATTGCCCAAAAAACATTTTACAACAGCGACAAAACTGTTCCAGGCCGATGCTTCAGTGACAGTCATGACACTTGTAAAATTGGTATCGTTGATGAGCCTGCGAATTTGAGGACCATCAAATATTCCTGCCTTAAGTTTTTCACTACTGAGTCCAGGGAATGTATTGCAGATGTATGTGAAGCAGTTACCATTTCTGTCTAAAGCTTTGGTGAATTGCTTCATTAGTCCTAACTTAATATGTAACGGTGGAAGAACAATCTTGTCCCTACTAACCAGAGGTTCATTAATGATGTTTGCTTCACCAACAGCCATATGTTCCCTTGGAGGCCATGTTTTCTGCTTCCAATGTTCGTGCTTTGCCCTACTATCCCACATGCAGATAAAACATGGGTGCTTTGTGTATCCACTTTGTTGTCCAAGCAAGAAGTTCACCATTTTCAAATCAACACAAATCAACCACTGGTGCTGCATATACTGAATTTTCTGCAGAACCATCTTGATGTTAGCATATGCTTCACAAAGTTTTGTTGAGTGGTCAATTGGAATAGATGCGTAACGATTGCCATTGTGTAGGAGAACACATTTTAAACTTCTAGTGGAACTGTCTATGAAGAGACGCCAGTCCTCTGGTCTATATTCCGGCAGCCCCAATTCAAGTAAAAGTCCAGGTATATTGCTGCAATACACTATAACCTCTTCTTGGTTGAAGTATGGAAGAAGGTTTTCTTCTCTCGTCCGGTAAGCTGTTATTTTAACACTTGGCCATTGTGTAGGAGAACACATTTTAAACTTCTAGTGGAACTGTCTATGAAGAGACGCCAGTCCTCTGGTCTATATTCCGGCAGCCCCAATTCAAGTAAAAGTCCAGGTAAATTGCTGCAATACACTATAACCTCTTCTTGGTTGAAGTATGGAAGAAGGTTTTCTTCTCTCGTCCGGTAAGCTGTTATTTTAACACTTGGATGAAGACAGTTCTTTTCCTTAAGCCTGGATGCTAAGAGTTCTGATGCTTGCTTTGAAAGATTGAGTTCTCGTATCAAGTCACTGAGCTCCTTCTGGTCGAACTGCTGGGGTTGTGTCTCACGTCCTTCGTATTCCGAACCACTACTTGTACATTCCTCGCCGTGCACATCGTCATCTGATGATGTTAGCGTGGGTAATGTTGTGAAGGTTGGTACAGGAACATCGTTGCTGTGCACCACCGGTCTTCTTGCTGACTCCAAATCGGGATATTCCCACTTTCGTTTTTTGAACCTATTAAAACCTTTCACATTACCAATGCAAAAATAGCAATCATCTGTATGGTTCTTCTGCTCTCGCCATACCATAGGCACTCCGAAGTTTAAGCTTTTCCTTTTTCGTTTTGTCCACTGCCGTAAGCACTCCACACAGCATTTACAAACTTTATGGGGTGCCCACGCCTTGTCTTGATCTCCAAGTTTAATTCCGAAATATGCCAGATACGCTTCCTTCACAAAAGGAGTGATACTCTTCCTGTTCTTTTGAAGAACGTATTCACCACAAATGTAGCAGAACTCATCTGGATGGTTCACGCAAAGACGGCGTGAAGAACTCATGTTTTCCTAAAACAAAATTGCACAAATACTACATATTATGCAGAACTTTCTTGTATTTGCATGTCAATCACATCCAACAAACATCATTAATTGTTTTGTGTGAAATGAATACTCACCTCTTATTTGCTACGTCACGATGAAAAGGTTCTATCTCCTTGAAGCTGCACTGCACATGTGTGTGACTTTCGACCATCGCCATTTTTCTTGTTTACACTGAACGCTACCTATCGGCTGTTGCGGGGATTACCTCGGCCAACAAATGAATGTCGAGTACCGCCGAATTCAAATCTGCACAACCCTCAATATCTTCAACACACGCACCGCACAACAGGACTGAACACATGCTGACAGTGTGATGTTTGCATGATGTAATCCTCAACCACACAGATGCACTCCCTGAGCACAATTGTTTAATAAAGATAGTACAATATCACTAATTAAAAAAACAGGTAGCAAATACATTACACCATATATGGACCCTGCAGTCGATATTATCCACATGAAACTCTCATTTCCACAAATAACCTATATCTCAAAAACCAGAGCCAATTTGGAAAAAGTACAAATATACTCGGAATGAGTATCATAACAATATCCCATTTTCGTTCAAACTTCCCTGGCAACGAAAAAAAAATTTTATTTTGTAGAGCTGTGTTATTATTCAGAGTCCACAGACGTAATCAGTACATATATATAAATAAAATTGTAATTGCATAGCTATACAGTATGTTTTACCAGGAAACGTTATAAGGCATGCTGCGCGTGCGGCGACCCAGTGAGTGAAAGCGCGGCTGCGGCAGGCCGGCCTGCGATGCTGCGCGGGTTTTTACGGCTGGCCGGCGGCGCGTGGGCGTAAGTGAGGCAGCGCAGACCTGCTGGCTCCTGGGGGAGCGTTTACCGCCCGGGACGGACGGCCTGGCAGTGCTGTTGGTTGGTGCTGGGGGGGGGGGGGGGGGGGGGGGGGCCGTCATTCGCGCCGCCTCCCGGCGTTTTCGTCTGGCGGGCACGTGCGGCGCTCCAGCCCCTTAGGCCGCCGAGAAGAAAACACGGCCAGCGTGCTAAGCAGCGACACATCGGGGGTGCCCGAAACCAGTCTGTTCCGACAGCAGGCGTCTGTCTCCGGGTCAGCCTAAAATAACAGACTCACAGTCCCGCCATCTAAATTGCTTCTTTAACGGAAAGACGAAGTGGAATATACAAAATTGCCATGAATGTGTTAAAGTTTCAAAGAACCGTACGTTGGAAATGTACATTTACGGATCTCATCCACAATACGACAATCAGCCATGAGGGAGAGCAAGTGCGTGCCGCCATTGGCTTTTTCGGGCTACTGATGAAGAAAACACGATAAGTGCCATAAACCGATTTATCGGAAACGTTGCTCAATGGAAGAGGAGACAAAATAAGCGAACATGTGTCTCGGATCATCCGTGGGTACTCGACCGTTTCTGAGAAAACGAATGTCAAAGTTTTCGACGTGATTTAGATGTCTTTAACGGACATTAGGCTCAACCCAGACGGCTGCATACTGCGTCTTGCGTTCGAAAGTCTGTCATTGTCTTTATTTACTTCTTTGTTCATTTATTTTTATTTTTCTGCCCACGTCCGTACAAGGTTATTACTCGAATCTTTCTTATCAAGTTAGCGGATGTAAGGCCGTTATATTAACTGTAAAATTATAACTTGGTTTCACAATACGGTCATTCATTTTTACATAATATATGTGTATATGGTATTTGCAGAAATTATAATCTTTTTACATTCATATAATATGTAAAATGGTGCAAGATGTTCGAAATTCTGAGAAAAATAGGGGTAAGCTATAGGGAGAGACGAGTCATATACAATATGTACAACAGCCACGACGGAAAAATAAGAGTGCACGAACAAGAACGAAGTGCTTGTGTTAAAAAGCGTGTAAGACAAGGATGTAGCCTTTCTCCCCTACTGCTCAGTCTGTAGCAATGATGGAAATAAAAGTAAGGTTCAGGAGTGGAATTGAAATTCAAGGTGAAAGGATATCAATGATACGATACGCTGATGACATTGCTATCCTGCGTGAAAGTGAAGAAGAATTACATGATCTGCTGAATGGAATGAATAGTCTAATGAGTAAAGAGTATGGATTGAGAGTAAATCGAAGAAGACGAAGCTAGTGAGAAGTAGTAGAAATGAGAACAGAGAGAAACTTAACATCAGAATTGATGGTCACGAAGTAGATGAAGTTAAAGAATTCTGCTACCTAGGCAGTAAAATAGTCTCAGGACTGAAGACAACAACAACATAAACAGGCAGTAAAATAACGAGTGACCGACAGAGCAAGGAGGACATCAACAGCAGACTAGCTATGGCAAAAAGGGCATTCCTGGCCAAGAGAAGTCTACTAACATAAAAAAACATCGGCCTTCATTTGAGGATGAAATTTCTGAGATTGTACGTCTGTACATTTTATGGTAGTGAAACATGGACTGTGGGAAAATCGGAACAGAAGACAATCGAAGCATTTGACATGTGCTACAGACGAATGTTGAGAATTAGGTGGACTGGTAAGGTTAGGAACGAGGAGGTTCTGTGTAGAATCGGAGAGGAAACGAATTTGTGGAAAACACTGATAAGGAGAAGGGACAGTACGATAGGACATCTGTTAACACATGAGGGAATGACTTTCATCGTACTAGAGGAAGCTGCAGAAGGCAAAAACTGTAGAGGAAGACAGAGATTGGAAAAATAGTAGAGGACGTAGGTCGCAAGTGCTACTCTGAGTAGAAGAGGTTAGCACAGGAGAGAAATTCACCTGCCTAATATCGTGTAGGCCCGCGCGTGCACGTAGAAATGCGGCATTACAACGTGGCATGGGCTCGACCAATGTCTGAAGTAATGCTGGAAGAAATTGACACCATTAATCCGGCAGGGCTGCCCATACATCCGTAAGAGTACGAGCGGATGGAGACCTCTTCTGAACAGCACGTTGTCAGGCATCCCAGATATGCTCAATAAAGTTCATGTCCGGGTGCCCAGCGGAAGTGCTTGAACTCAGAAGAGTGTTCATGGAGCCAGTCGGTAGCAATTATGGACGCGTGGGATATGGCATTGTCCTGCTGGAATTGCCCAAGTCCGTCGGAATGCACAATGGACATGAATGGATGCATGTGATCTGACAAGATTCTTAAGTACATGTCATCTGCCAGAGTCGTATCGAGACGTATCTGGGGTCCCATATCACCCCAACTGCACACGTCCCACACCATTACAGAGCCCCCACCAGCTTGAACGGTCCCCTGTTGACATGCAGGGTCCATGGATCCATGGGGTTGTCTCCATACCTGTACACATCCATAAGCTCGATACAATTTGAAACGAGATTCGTCCGACCACGTAACATGTTTCCAGTCATCAACAGTCCAAAGTCGGTGTTGACGGGCCCAGGCGAGGCGTAAAGATTTGTGTCGTGCAGTCATCAAGGGTACACGAATTGCCTTCGACTCGGAAAGCCCATATCGATGATGTTCCGTTGAATGGTCCGCGCTCAGACACTTTTTGATGGCCCAGCATTGAAATTTGCAGATATTTGCGGAAGGGTTGCACTTCTGTCACGCTCAACGATTCTCTTCAGTCGTCGTTGATCCCGTTCTTGCAGGATCCTTTTCCGACCGCAGCGATGTCGGATATTTGATATTTTACTGGGTCTCTGATACTCACGGTAGACTCGTGAAATGGTCGTACAGGAAAATCCCCTCTTCATCGCTACCTCGGAAGATTTTGGAAATTTGTCGTAATTTCTTATGGGACCAAACTGCTGAGGTCATCGGGCCCTAAGCTTACGTACTACTTAATCTAACTTAAACTGACTTATGCTATGGACAACACACACACCCATGCCCGAGGGAGGACTCGAACCTTCGATGGAGGAAGCCGCGCGGAGCGTGACAAGGCGCCCTAAGACCGCGCGGCTTCCGCGCGGCTACCTCGGAGATACTGTGTCCCATCACTCGTGCACCGACTATAACACCACATTCAGACTCACTTAAATCTTGATAACCCTGTAGCAGCAGTAACCGATCTAACAACTGCGCAAGATACTTGTTGGCTTATATACCTCTGCCGACCGCAGCGCAGTATTCTGCCTGTCTACATATCTCTCTATTTGAATACGTATGTCTATACTAGTTTCTCTGGCGCTTCAGTGTATTTCATTCTTATATCAATTGTTAATATTCATATTTTACTCTTATGCTTATTCTTCAGTTCAGTGACCGGGTTGTTCTAATCAGAATCGACAGCAGACCAGCACCGACAACGATAGTTCAGGTATACATGCCGACGTCGCAAGCTGAAGATGAACAGATAGAGAAAGTGTATGAGTATATTGAAAGGGTAATGCAGTATGTAAAGGGGGACGAAAATGTAATAGTCACTGGCGACTGGAATGCAGTTGTAGGGGAAGGAGTAGAAGAAAAGATTGCAGGAGAATATGGGCTTGGGACGAGGAATGAAAGAGAAGAAAGACTAATTGAGTTCTGTAACAAGTTTCAGCTAGTAATAGCGAATGCCCTGTTCAAGAATCACAAGAGGAGGAGGTATACTTGGAAAAGGCCGGGAGATACGGGAAGATTTCAATTAGATTACATCATGGTCAGACAGAGATTCCGAAATCAGATACTGGACTGTAAGACGTATCCAGGAGCAGATATAGACTCAGATCATAATATAGTAGTGATTAAGAGTAGGCTGAAGTTCAAGACATTAGTCAGGAAGAATCAATACGCAAAGAAGTGGGATACGGAAGTACTAAGGAATGACGAGATACGTTTGAAGTTCTCTAACGCTATAGATACGGCAATAAGGAATAGCGCAGTAGGCAGTACAGTTGAAGAGGAATGGACATCTCTAAAAAGGGCCATCACAGAAGTTGGGAAGGAAAACATAGGTACAAAGAGGGTAGCTGCGAAGAAACCATGGGTAACAGAAGAAATACTTCAGTTGATTGATGAAAGGAGGAAGTACAAACACGTTCCGGGAAAATCAGGAATACAGAAATACAAGTCGCTGAGGAATGAAAAAAACAGGAAGTGCAGGGAAGCTAAGACGAAATGGCTGCAGGAAGAATGTGAAGACATCGAAAAAGATATGATTGTCGGAAGGACAGACTCAGCATACAGGAAAGTCAAAACAACCTTTGGTGACATTAAAAGCAACGGTGGTAACATTAAGAGTGCAACGGGAATTCCACTGTTAAATGCAGAGGAGAGAGCAGATAGGTGGAAAGAATACATTGAAAGCCTCTATGAGGGTGAAGATTTGTCTGATGTGATAGAAGAAGAAACGGGAGTCGATTTAGAAGAGATAGGGGATCCAGTATTAGAATCGGAATTTAAAAGAGCTTTGGAGGACTTACGGTCAAATAAGGCAGAAGGGATAGATAACATTCCATCAGAATTTCTAAAATCATTGGGGGAAGTGGCAATAAAACGACCATTCGCGTTGGTGTGTAGAATATATGAGTCTGGCGACATACCATCTGACTTTCGGAAAAGCATCATCCACACTATTCCGAAGACGGCAAGAGCTGACAAGTGCGAGAATATATCGCACAATCAGCTTAACAGCTCATGCATCGAAGCTGCTTACAAGAATAATATACAGAAGAATGGAAAAGAAAATTGAGAATGCGCTAGGTGACGATCAGTTTGGCTTTAGGAAAAGTAAAGGGACGAGAGAGGCAATTCTGACGTTACGGCTAATAATGGAAGCAAGCCTAAAGAAAAATCAAGACACTTTCATCGGATTTTTCGACCTGGAAAAAGCGTTCGACAATATAAAATGGTGCAAGCTGTTCGAGATTCTGAAAAAAGTAGGGGTAAGCTATAGGGAGAGACGGGTCATATACAATATGTACAACAACCGAGAGGGAATAATAAGAGTGGACGATCAAGAACGAAGTGCTCGTATTAAGA
Source organism: Schistocerca nitens (assembly GCF_023898315.1). Lineage (NCBI taxonomy): Eukaryota > Metazoa > Arthropoda > Insecta > Orthoptera > Acrididae > Schistocerca > Schistocerca nitens. The sequence goes on along the minus strand of NC_064614.1, from coordinate 1,064,564,696 downwards.
AGGGTGTAAGACAAGGCTGTAGCCTTTCGCCCCCACTCTTCAATCTGTACATCTAGGAAGCAATGATGGAAATAAAAGAAAGGTTCAGGAGTGGAATTAAAATACAAGGTGAAAGGATATCAATGAAACGATTCGCTGATGACATTGCTATCCTGAGTGAAAGTGAACAAGAATTAAATGATCTGCTGAACGGAATGAACAGTCTAATGAGTACACAGTATGGTTTGAGAGTAAATCGGAGAAAGACGAAGGTAATGAGAAGTAGTAGAAATGAGAACAGCGAGAAACTTAACATCAGGATTGATGGTCACGAAGTCAATGAAGTTAAGGAATTCTGCTACCTAGGCAGTAAAATAACCAATGACGGGCGGAGCAAGGAGGACATCAAAAGCAGACTCGCTATGGCAAAAAAGGCATTTCTGGCCAAGAGAAGTCTACTAATATCAAATTCCGGCCTTAATTTGAGGAAGAAATTTCTGAGGATGTACGTCTTGAGTACAGCATTGTATGGTAGTGAAACATGGACTGTGGGAAAACCGGAACAGAAGAGAATCGAAGCATTTGAGATGTGGTGCTATAGACGAATGTTGAAAATTAGGTGGCCTGATAAGGTAAGGAATGAGGAGGTTCTACGCAGAATCGGAGAGGAAAGGAATATGTGGAAAACACTGATAAGGAGAAGGGACAGGATGATAGGACATCTGCTAAGACATGAGGGAATGACTTCCATGGTACTAGAGGGAGCTGTAGAGGGCAAAAACTGCAGAGGAAGACAGAGTTTGGAATACGTCAAGCAAATAATTGAGGACGTAGGTTGCAAGTGCTACTCTGGGATGAAGAGGTTAGCACAGGAAAGAAATTCGTGGCGGGCCGCATCAAACCAGTCAGTAGATTGACGACAAAAAAAAAATCTTCAGGAGGATTCCCTTGGATGATACGGATCTTAGAAACATTCTAAACATAGAAATTCCGAACACCACGAGCATCGCACAGAGGCAGATTTTCCACAGCAACGTTTCTTGGTATGAATCTCACTTGCTAGAGAAACTTCGTCAACTTTGATTATGATTTAATTTCAGAAATAACTTTTCCATTCGTTTATTGCTTTTATTCTTTTTTTTAATTCATTCACCAGACGTATAATTAGTAGAAGAATATGGGCAACGTTATTCCTGCATACATTGGAAAACATCCCTGTAGTAATCTTCTACGACATGGATTGATAAATGAAAAGCAAAAACGAAATTAATAATCGGATTTCGAACACAGGGTTCAAAATTATGAATTCGAAATGCTAGCCACCATGTCACCGCTTCGGCTGGAGTAGTTCCGCGCTGAAAGGTGCATAAATTTCCACGAAAATCTCCTTCGTCGTTTTCTCAGAAACGATCGAATATCTACGGATAAGTCGAGATACGCGCTCTATTATTTTGGCTCCTCTCCCAATGAGCGAAGTTTCTGAGTAAAATTACGATTCTGTCATTGCTGTTGCAAAAGGTCTTGGGAATAGGCGAGCGCGAAGCGGACCGGAACACAATTACGTTAGATGCAGCAACGCCACCAGCGATATCCACATGGTGAGCGGGCTGGATTCGGGAGGACGACGGTTCAATCCCGCGTCCGGCCATCCTGATTTAGGTTTTCCGTGATTTCCCTAAATCGCTCCAGGCAAATGCCGGGATGGTTCCTTTCAAAGGGCACGGCCGACTTCCTTCCCCGTCCTTCCCTAATCCGATGAGACCGATGACCTCGCTGTTTGGTCTCCTTCCCCAAAACCAACCACACCAACGGGGCTGGAAGCGTTGTTTGACAAAACTAACAGACACCAAACCAGTATAAACACTCATTCTTTTTATTCGGAGAGAATAGAGTCTGACAGCATCATCTACAAGTGGAGGTCTTCACCGATCGATGGGGTGGCATGGTCCTGCAAGCAGCCACCACACGACTTCGCGTCCACAAACCGCAGGTCATCTGCCGACACTGAGTCCACCACTATGGACTCGGAATCCTGGACGGCAGCTGCTCTACATCTGGTTGGGCATACTGACGCCGTACGTAGCCATACGCAGGGGCAGAGACCACTGCTGAGGGCTGTCTTCCTCTGCAAGGATCTGCGTCTACAAGCGCGATCTGCCTTGAGCCGCAGAGCAGTACCCATACAGTACACCGGCTTCCGCTGATCAGCGTTTCTGTCCAGCTGTTGGTATAATAACATGCTGCTGGCCAAGATGGCAAAGCTTTGCAACAACTGCTCAAAAGTACCGTGCTCGCGTAATAACGAAAAAATATTTCCAATTTATTTTATGACCATCACATGCCCGTCAGCTTAGGACCAAAGACGTATATGGCATAATTCACGAATATTCTGCAGGATGCTTTAATATTCCCGTTAGGAAGTTGTAGGTCCTATAGAGGGGACTGCGTAGATAATACTTCGAATTGGAACCTATTCCTGGAAACGTACGGTTTCTGTGCTACTTGATGGTAACGCGACCAGTTTTATAAGTAATTCATTAGACGCGACCCAGTACATCACCTGTTTTACAACTTTATTTGTTAATAACTAAAGGAAAAAAGAGGAAACTTAATCAGTTTTCACCGTTTTTGTCTTTTTCAAAGGTGGATTAGTATTCTGATCCACTACAACTAAGGTTCGACGTGGAGACCACCAGCTTCGGTACATAAATAGTACCTAAGAATGATGTTGTGGTTCACACGCTTTGTCACACCTGCTGTTTCTACAGTCGGTCCTGCTGCAACCACAACTCATGGCACCAGACCTTCTTCTGTCTCTACAGGAATTTCATAAACCAAACTCTTCATTGGACCCCAGAGCAAAAAGTCCAGTGGAGTCAAATCCGGTGATCGTGGAGGCCATGCTGTCGGATCACCTCAGCCTATCCATGTGTGTCCGAATCGTTGGTTCAGATGTTGCCAACATAAAGTGAAAAGTAAGCAGATGCACCGTCATGCTGAAACCACGTGTCTTGAAGGACGTTCAGCGCCACAGCATCCGACAACACGCCCCAATTCTTGTTGAACGTAGAGCAGATGGGATCCTTGAGAGAGGGCGGAGGCATGTACGATCCAGTCTGTGTTGGAATCCCTGGACCCGCATGGCATGTGGGTTTTCGCCTGCCCAGACATAGCTATTTCGAGCAGTGAGAACACTGTCGGTAGTAAATTTACTTTCATCAGTGAAGAGAATGCGTCGTGGCAATACTAGGTGCTCCTTGATGCAGCGGTGAGGAATCTGTGTACATAATTCAACGCGTGGAGCACAATCGGCTGGCATTAGTGACTGTATCCTTTGGAGGTGGTGTCGATGTAGTTGTTGCACATGGAGAACATACTGGACGGTGCTGGGAGGAACACCCTTTGCATGGGCAGTTGCTCGTGTGGGCTCGTTGACAGGTTCTCTTCAGCGTGATGCAGTACAGCCTCCTCCAGTTCGGGTGTCTCCTCGGAACATCAAAGTCACGTCTGCCGACAGTGGCGATACCCCTTTTGATGATCGAATTGCCTAATTTTGGCGAAGATGGTGTGCGATGGAGAGGGACGTTGTGGCTAAATATCTTGATAAAGACGACCAGCTTCCCTGTCATGAGCTTCGTCATACGGCAGGACCACGTCGGTGTATTCTGCAAACGTGTACCCAAATATGTTGTCCTAATATGAATGAGACTCGAACCGGGTCAGAAAGATGGGATGGACGCCAAACGACATAAAATCGCTCCACCATGACTGCCTTCTTGCATACATTTCTAGATAACATGTTTTCAAAAAGCTGCGGCACGGAACTGTATTCAAAATATTGTCTACTCAATCCCCTCTACAAGGCTTAGAAGATTGTAAGGTGGATTTTAGAGCACCCTGTATAAAATACTTTAGAATGGCCTATGGCCAAAATTGTACAATCGTACATCAAATAAAGTCAATGTCACCTGAAAGCGTCACAAAATCATTTAAAGAATACGATTATTTTTTACCAAAACAATCATTTTCGATAATGCTAGATATACCCTGATATGGCGAGAGGTGGGAACACTTAATCCGCATTGGATTAAAGTCGAAAGTTATCGTTTTCCTGGTCCTGTTGTTATTGCGTGGAGAGACATCGTACTGACCTGAACATGTATGAAGACGGTACAACCCTGTTGTGACACTGTACTTCTTCCCAACGCGCGTCTATTTAGGGATACATTTGTCCCTCATTTCTGTTTTATAGATGATAATTCGCGACCACATCGAACTGCGAAGTTGGAGTAACTCTTGGAACGATAGGATACTCAGCGAATGGACTGACCTCCCCACTCCACCGACTGAAATCCCATCGAGCTCATGTGTGTAGGAGTCGTAATGCAGTAAGTACACTTGCACCAACGACCAACCAGTAGCTGTAAACCGCTGGTATGCAACGCTCTACCAAAAGAACTCCTTCTCAAACTTGTGACGAGCATTGGAGGCACATTACAAACCGTGCACTGCCGTCCATGGTGATCACACACTCTATTAAGAACCATGACCCGCATTTTCTAATTCCCAGGCGATCATCATAAGTTCTTGTTGGCTTTGAATAAAAATGGCATTTCTGTCTGCCTGACTGGGCAATTTTTTCAGTTACCTTCTGCACTATACTATACATTCTTTCTCTGTATGGTCCAAGTTTCATGGAGCTAATTACTCGGTAGTGACAAATCATACGAAAGTTACTTTCGTCCTTATGTTTTGCACACGGATGTAATTAAATGAAGTGTAGTCTGCCAAATGTTACTATTAACATTTTGTAATTGGATACTGAGCCGGCCGTTGTCGCCGAGCGATTCTAGGCGCTTCAGTCTGGAACCGCGCGACTGCTACGGTCGCAGGTTCGAATCCTGCCTCGGGCATGGATGTGTGTGATACCCTTAGGTTAGTTAGGTTTAAGTAGTTCTAAGTTCTTGGGCACTGATGACCTCAGATGTTAAGTCCCATAGTTCTCAGAGCCATTTGAACCATTTTTGTAATCGGATACTGAAACAAAAATCTGATATTGCTGCTGATGCTGAGACATAATGTGGATACACGTAGCACTAGCTCCCATGGGGCAAACCCTATATTACTTCCGTATTAATTGAATAGTGGTCTTGCTGTATAGGCTTCTGGGTTCTGCTAGTCAGAAATTCTTCGACCCAAGCATTCCATAAGACAGTGTGTCAATTATCGCCACTAGTGTGGTTTACGGTACATCAACTGTCGAAAATCTAGGAAAGGAACCTATGCTTGTTCCCGTACATCTAGCATTTGCAAGGTATCATGTATGAACAAAGCGAGCTGCCTCTCTTTCTGAACAACTGACGCTCCGAATTCTACAGAGCTACGGAGTAAGGTGTTCCTCCTGGCCGAACACATTCTGATGAGCTAGGACGAAACATGTAAACTAGTCAAAGATTCCCAGTCTCAGTAGTGGTTTGCGCTCTCATTTGTGATCTTTTTATCCTATCTGTGAAAACTACTTTTAAGTTACTTCATAAAACTTACATCAAGAATTCGCCACTAACACACCTCCATTATTTTAAAAAATATTCCCTATGCCGAGAGACAATCAAGCCCAAATTTTCCCTGGCGAGTCGTACTTACACCATGCACTAGAAGCTATTCACGCTTATGGGTATCACCTGTGTCTCGCAAAGGCGTAAACTCCTGGCTAGTCACACGTCTGCGGAATCACATCTGTTAAATGAGCATGAAATTTCTGTGATGACGCAAAGTTAGAGGATGATGGAGAGGAGCAAATGTCTCAGTCTGAGATCACGAACAGTAGCCCGGAAACGGCTGAGTCGAAGGAAACGAAAGCGATCGTGTTGAAGAACAACTGTCACGCAAGAAACTAATCACGAACTTTCTAGAACCAGTATTTAGTGAGAAATCTAGGTATATATTAAAGCCCTTTAAGTTTCTCTCACTTAAGGATAGTGAAAGCAAGATTAATTGCAGCACACACACAGAGCCTTTGAAGCAATCACTTCTTCCCGCGCTCCACACGCTAATGCAATGACAAGAAATATTAATACATGGGGGGAATGGCAAATACCCTCTGTTTTGCACTTAACAGTGGTTTCCAGTGTATTAATGTGGATGTGAATTATGTGCAAGAGCTGACAGAATACACTACTGGCCATTAAAATTGCTACACCAAGAAGAAATGCAGATCATAAACGGGTATTCATTGAACAAATATATTATACTAGAACTGACATGTGATTACATTTTCACGCAATTTGGGTGCATAGATCCTGAGAAATCAGTACCCAGAACAACCACCTCTGGCCGTAACAACGGCCTTGATACGCCTGGGCAATGAGTCAAACAGAGATTGGATGGCGTGTACAGGTACAGCTGCACATGCAGGTTCAACACGATACCACAGTTCATCAAGAGTACTCGCGTATTGTGATGAGCCAGTTGCTCGGCCACCATTGACCAGACGTTTTCAATTGGTGAGAGATCTAGAGAATGTGCTGGCCAGGGCAGCAGTCGAAATTTTCTGTATCCAGAAAGGACCGTACAGCACCTGCAACATGCGGTCGTGCATTATCCTGCTGAAACGTAGGGTTTCGCAGGGATCGAATGAAGGGTAGAGCCACGGGTCGTAATACATATCAAATGTAACGTCCACTGTTCAAAGCGCCGTCAATGCGAACACGAGGTGACCGAGACGTGTAACAAATGGCACCCCATACCATCACGCCGTGTGATGCGCCAGTAGGGCGATGACGAATACACGCTTCCAATGTGCGTTCACCGCGATGTCGTCACACACGGATGCGACCATCAAGATGCTGTAAACCGAACCTGGATTCATCCGAAAAAATGACGTTTTGCCATTCGTGCACCCAGGTTCTTCGTTGAGTACACCATCAAAAAATGGTTCAAATGGCTCTGAGCACTATGAGACTTAACATCTGTGGTCATCAGTCCCCTACAACGTAGAAATACTTAAACCTAACTTACCTAAGGACAGCACACACATCCATGCCCGAGGCAGGATTCGAACCTGCGATCGTAGCGGTCACGCGGTTCTAGACTGAAGCGCCTAGAACCGCACGGCCACATCGGCCGGCCAGTACACCATCGCAGGCGCTTCTGTCTTTGATGCAGCGTCAAGGGTAACCGCAGCCATGGTCTTCGAGCTGACAGTCCATGCTGCTGCAAATGTCGTCGAACTGTTCGTGCAGATGGTTGTTGTCTTGCAAATGTCCCCATCTGTTGACTCAGGGATCGAGACGTGGCTGCACGATCCGTTACAGCCATGCGGATAAGATGCCTGTCATCTCGACTGCTAGTGATACGAGACCGTTGGGATCCAGCACGGCGTTCCGTATTACCCTCTCGAATCCACCGATTCCATATTCTGCCAACAGTCATTGGATCTCGACAGCGATGTCGCGATACGATAAACGGCAATCGCGATAGGCTACAATCCGGCCTTTATCAAAGTCGGAAACGTGATGGTACGTATTTCTCCTCCTTACACGAGGCATCACAACAACGTTTCACCAGGCAACGCCGGTCAACTGCTGTTTGTGTATGAGAGATCGGCTGGAAACTTTCCTTATGTCAGCACGTTGTAGGTGTCGCCGCCGGCGCCAACCTTGTGCGAATGCTCTGAGAAGCTAATCATTTGCATGTCACAGCATCTTCTTCCTGTCGGTTAAATTTCGCGTCTGTAGCACATCATCTTCATGGTGTAGCAATTTTAATGGCCAGTAGTGTATATACGAAATCTGTTCTCTTATTACTGGACGTCCATATGAGTTATGTAAATCCTTCTCCTTTTATGACGGTTTGAAATTTTCCAGGGTAACCTTCCATGATGTCTCTGAATGTCTGTGATGAAGTGGCAGACAGATCTTCCTCAAGATCCGAAACCAGATAAGGTACTGTCGTTGGACGTTAGTGCTTGGAGCGAAGTTCACGTTCTTACCCATCCCACAGATGTTTCACTGAGTTCACTTCAGGACTCCTGGCAGACCATTTCATTTCAGGATTGTTATTGTCCACAAACCATTGCCTCACAGATGTTGCTTTGTCATGCTGATACAATAATCGTCTCCGAACCGTTTCCGTACTGCAAGCAATATACTATGTAGTAAAATGTATTTATATCGTTCTACATTATTTTTCTTAAGCGCAGTAAGGGAACCACATCCTTACCACGGGAAACACCCCCATACTGTAACACCACAACCTCCGTGCTTCGCCATCGGCAATACCCATGATAGCAGATATCAATCTCCAGGTATAAACCAAACCCAGATCCTTCCATCGGACTGGCGCAAAGTATGGACTCATTCATCACTCCAAATCATGTTTCCAGTCATTAACCACTTCGTGAGTAGCTGACTCATGAGGACCTCATCAACGATATTTCATTCCCTACGCACGCTGTGCTAGCCAGACGGCAGGTAACGCTTTGGAACTCAAGAGTGATTCCTTCCGCTGTGTTCATGCGGGTTTTTTACTACCATCTTTCGCAATACCCGACGGTCCCTGTCCGTCATTACATGGGATCGGCCTTGTCTTGGTTTAGTTGTGGTTGTTTCTTTGCGTTTCCACTTCACGGTCACATCACAAACAGTCGACGTAGGCAGCTTTAGAAGGATTGAAACGTCTCTGGTGTATTTGTCACTCAGATGACATCCAGTTACAAGTGCACGTTCCAATTCACTGATCCTTCTGACCGACCCATTCTGGCGTTAATGCTTCTTTGTTGATAACGCAATATTCCCTGCTTGGTTGTACGGGATGATTCCCTGATAACGTTAAAAAACTTTCAGAGATGAAGGAGAAGGATAAATGTATCAATTTGACTTAAGGGATCCTGGATCGTACACGATAGAGTCGAAAGCTACACTGAAGAGCCAAAGAAACTGGAACACCTGCCGAATATAGTGTAGGGCCCCCGCGAACACGCGGAAGTGGCGCAACACGACGAGGCATGGACTGGACTAATGTCTGAAGTATTGCTGGGGGCAACTGACACCATGAAACCTGCAGGACTGTCCATAAATCCGTAAGAGTACGAAGGGGTGGAGATCTCTTCTGAACAGCACGTTGCGAGGCATCCCAGACATGCTCAATAAAGTTCATTTCTTCGGAGTTCGGTGGTCAGCGGAAGTGTTTAAACTCAGAAGAGTGTTCGTGGAGCCAGTCTGTATGAATTATGGACGTGTGGTGTATCGCATTGTCCTGCTGGAATTGCCCGAGTCCGTCGGAATGCACAATGGACATGAATGGATGCATGTGATCAGACAAGATGCTTAAGTACATGTCAGGTGTCAGAGTGGCATCCATACGTATCACTCCAATTGCTCACGCCCCACACCATTACAGAGCCTCCACCAGTTTGAACAGTTCCCTGCTGACATACAGAGTCCATGGGTTCATGAGGTTTTCTCCATACCCGTACACGTCCATTCGGTCGATGCAAATTGAAACGAGACTCGTCCGACCAAGCAACAAGTTTCCAGTCATTAACAGTCCAATGTCGGTGTTGACGGGCCCGGACGAGGCGTAAATCTTTGTGTCGTACAGTCATCAAGGATACACGAGTGGGCCTTCGGCTCCGAAAGCCCATATCTATTATATTTCGTTGAATGGTTCGCACGCTGACACTTGTTGATGTCCCTGCATTAAAATCTGCAGCAATTTGTGGAAGGTTTCCAATTCTGTCAACTTGAACGACTCTCTTCAGTCGTCGCTGATCTCGTTCTTGCAAGGATCTTTTTCCGGCCGCTGCGATGTCGGAGATTTCATGCTTTACCGGATTACTGATATTCGCGGTACACTCGTAAAGTGGTCATACGGGAAAATCCCCACTTCATCGCCACCTCGGAAATGCTGTGTTCCATAGCTTGTGCGCCAATTGCTATATCACGTTCGAACTCACTTAAATCTCGATAACCTGCCATTGTAGCAGCAGTAACCGATCAAACAACTGCGCCAGCAACTTGTTGTCTTATAGCTTTGCCGACTGCAGCGCCGTATTCTGCCTGTTCACATATCATTGTACACTCCTGGAAATTGAAATAAGAACACCGTGAATTCATTGTCCCAGGAAGGGGAAACTTTATTGACACATTCCTGGGGTCAGATACATCACATGATCACACTGACAGAACCACAGGCACATAGACACAGGCAACAGAGCATGCACAATGTCGGCACTAGTACAGTGTATATCCACCTTTCGCAGCAATGCAGGCTGCTATTCTCCCATGGAGACGATCGTAGAGATGCTGGATGTAGTCCTGTGGAACGGCTTGCCATGCCATTTCCACCTGGCGCCTCAGTTGGACCAGCGTTCGTGCTGGACGTGCAGACCGCGTGAGACGACGCTTCATCCAGACCCAAACATGCTCAATTGGGGACAGATCCGGAGATCTTGCTGGCCAGGGTAGTTGACTTACACCTTCTAGAGCACGTTGGGTGGCACGGGATACATGCGGACGTGCATTGTCCTGTTGGAACAGCAAGTTCCCTTGCCGGTCTAGGAATGGTAGAACGATGGGTTCGATGATGGTTTGGATGTACCGTGCACTATTCAGTGTCCCCTCGACGATCACCAGTGGTGTACGGCCAGTGTAGGAGATCGCTCCCCACACCATGATGCCGGGTGTTGGCCCTGTGTGCCTCGGTCGTATGCAGTCCTGATTGTGGCGCTCACCTGCACGGCGCCAAACACGCATACGACCATCATTGGCACCAAGGCAGAAGCGACTCTCATCGCTGAAGACGACACGTCTCCATTCGTCCCTCCATTCACGCCTGTCGCGACACCACTGGAGGCGGGCTGCACGATGTTGGGGCGTGAGCGGAAGACGGCCTAACGGTGTGCGGGACCGTAGCCCAGCTTCATGGAGACGGTTGCGAATGGTCCTCGCCGATACCCCAGGAGCAACAGTGTCCCTAATTTGCTGGGAAGTGGCGGTGCGGTCCCCTACGGCACTGCGTAGGACCCTACGGTCTTGGCGTGCATCCGTGCGTCGCTGCGGTCCGGTCCCAGGTCGACGGGCACGTGCACCTTCCGCCGACCACTGGCGACAACATCGATGTACTGTGGAGACCTCACGCCCCACGTGTTGAGCAATTCGGCGGTACGTCCACCCGGCCTCCCGCATGCCCACTATACGCCCTCGCTCAAAGTCCGTCAACTGCACATACGGTTCACGTCCACGCTGTCGCGGCATGCTACCAGTGTTAAAGACTGCGATGGAGCTCCGTATGCCACGGCAAACTGGCTGACACTGACGGCGGCGGTGCACAAATGCTGCGCAGCTAGCGCCATTCGACGGCCAACACCGCGGTTCCTGGTGTGTCCGCTGTGCCGTGCGTGTGATCATTGCTTGTACAGCCCTCTCGCAGTGTCCGGAGCAAGTATGGTGGGTCTGACACACCGGTGTCAATGTGTTCTTTTTTCCATTTCCACGAGTGTATTTGAATACGCATGGCTATACCAGTTTCTTTGGCACTTCAGTGTATAAGGAATAGTCAGGAATAGTCGTTCTGATACCTCTGGCAATAGAATACATGTACCGGTACTGTTGTTGCTAAGACAGTAAGGTGAGCAACTTTCGGAGGTGGTAGTATGCACCGAAGGAGGAAAAAAACTCCAGTTTACATGTGCTCTAAAATGCATACGTTAAGGGCTAAGAGATCATACGGGATTGTGGGGCCTTGTGTTCCAAAATGCTGTAATTTCTGCGAAACTAGTAATCGGATTTTGAACAGCGAAACGCCATTGAATTCATCTTTTTTTTTAAATTATGGTACATGCAGCGATAATTACTATGGTTCCATTTGAAAAAGCGAAGATATCGATATTTATGTAACTAAAATAGCTATGAAAAGAGACTACACATTCTTTAGAGAGGAACACGATGGACTCGAAATCCGTCGATAAAACTTTTCAGACATATTTGTCTTGACGTGACATTCACACCTGTTATTCAATGACAAAATCCGCTAAACTTCTAATTATTTATTTTTAAAAAGGAAAACACATCTCGGTTTCACGACACATCCTGAGCATCAGACATACGTTCTGAAACCAGGTTGTGCTTTCCCTTTTAGAAGTAAATAATTTTTACAACTATAGCAGACTTTGTTGGCGAAACATTTTGAGGTTTTTCATGGATATTTTATGAGTATTTTGGAACGAGGAACACGAGAAATAATGCAATTACTGATATGTTCAGTTTCTTACCCAAGTTACCCACGTTTCGGCGAAGATATCTTCACAGCAGTGTAAAACCCTGTTTTAAGCAATCACCTAAACTTAGGACACAAAATTATTTCTCGAAGTTCCCTATGTGCAGATACAAAAGAACTTTTCGTATTTTCATCGTGTCGCTGTCTCGTTGCATCCACTAAACCCACGCAAGCGGCCAATTCTTCATCAGTGAAACTATTCAAAAAAATGGTTCAAATGGGTCTGAGCACTATGGGATTTAACTGCTGTGGTCGTCAGTCCCCTAGAACTTAGAACTACTTAAACCTAACTAACCTAAGGACATCACATACATCCATGACCAAGGCAGGATTCGAACCTGCGACCGTAGCGGGCTCGCGGTTCCAGACTGTAGCGCCTAGAACCGCTCGGCCACCCCGGCCGGCAGTAAATATATCTACACTCTTAACGTACTAGTAGAGTTGCGCTCTACCAGACCTACTATTCGGTAGTTTTGACACACTACGTAAATGACGTAGTAAATGGTAGGATTCCTGTAGTATTGGAAGCATTGGCAGGGAAGAAATATAACTCTACGTGTACGAGAGGAAACTGGAGCTGACGATTTCTATTTGTCCTCCTGCCTCGCCCCCAAACAAACACACACACACACAACTAGAAGCATTGAAACGATGTTCCATACTTTTTTTTTACCTTTTTGTTGACGAAATACACCTAACATACAGGTAAAGCAGTTATGACCTTATCTGACTAAAGCTACTAGGAAAACCACCATAGTCTGCGCTTACTCATCGTAATCTACAGTAGCTTATCGTAGTTTTACAATGTACTTTCCAGAACAAAGCCGGAAAAACAAACCTGAGATAGCAGAATACGACAATCTAGGACCCATTTGTGTTTTGGAATAAACTGATTTACCAGATGCATCTCATTTTCCAAATCTTCGACCGAGCGAGGTGGCGCAGTGGCTAGCACACTGGACTCGCATTCGGGAGGACGACGGTTCAATCCCGCGTCCGACCATCCTGATTTAGGTTTTCCGTGATTTCCCCAAATCGCTCTAGGCAAATGCCGGGATGGTTCCTTTGAAAGGGCACGGCCGAGTTCCTTCCCCGTTCTTCCCTAATCCGATGAGACTGATGACCTCGCTGTCTGGTCTCCTCCCCCAAACAATCCAATCCAATCCAAATCTTCGGCAGGTGCTTCCACAAAGGTGAATACAAGCAGATGGTCCTCCTCCGTAGCGTGATCTGGTCTCGACCTATTTTTTCATGTGGGGTCTTGTCTACAAGATACTTGCAGAGAGAGGGCCTCCTCTCAGGCATTCTCCCAATCCGCGACATTGTTTGGATCACACTGGGCTACGAGCTAGAGATAGGTCGTTCGCGAACTAACGGGCGCAAACGAACTGTTCACCAAGATGAACGGAAGGAGCGAGGAACGAATTCTAAGGAACGGTCTTTCACAGTTCACTTCGGTCGCGGCTTTTTACTTATAGTTCCCGGGAACGGGAAACGGTCGCTCTCGTTCCCGCAACGGCACGTCGGCCGGTCTCGTTCCAACCTCGATCCCGTTACCGTCTCTGTCTCGGTCTCGGTCTCGGTCTCCATCGACGGGCTCGTCCTTCTTCGCGTGGCCACTCGTCACACTTCCACTGCCCACTGCACATAGTTAGTTCAATATCGAGCTGTTGTTAGTTTCGTTCGATGCAAGCGCCCATTCTAGATATGTTTGAAAGGTCTCTGTTGGATTCCTTTCATGTTTAATTTCTCAAATTTGTTGTTTTTTATGGAATAAATTCCTCTTCTAAATTTACTATGGCGTTTCTGACTATCTGGGAGGAGACTGAGTAGTGGAACGTGTTACTTTTACACGTAAACAAGAACGATCTGTCACACTACTACACTTTAAAACACAGTATATATGTAATTCATGTCACACAGTCTCATACGGAACCTACATCCGCTTTCTGTTATATACTGTATATGATAAGATACTGTCATCCCCCTTCCCTTCTGTGTGAGAGGATGAATGATCAAATGTGTTTGTAGTTGCATGCTTGAGGGTAGCAGACAAGGCTGTCTGCTAGAGAACAGTAGGACCAACGTCGGAACAGGTAGCTACGGTTCCTAAAAGCAAAGAGGTTTCTATTCTTAGTATGGTCCGGTCCGTCCCTTGTCATGTTGGTATAGGAAGCTGCCCCTCTGGCCCCTTCCGTTTGTCTTTGTGAGCCACTCTCAGGAAGCACGCTGGGTGGTAGGCAGTGGCAGTCTGGTAGTAGGCAGTGGCAGTTGCCGTCCGGTGGTAGGCAGTTGCAGTCTGGCGGTAGCGAGCGTCTGAAATGGTAAGATCTCCGGCTAAGCGCGTGTCTGCTAAGTCCGTAGGACAATGGATTTGTTAAGTTCAGCCTAACTGAGAATTTAATCATTTTATTTCGGGTTTAGCTCTAAAATATCTAAGGTTATCTTTAATTGCAGCGGAGTGTAATTCTCGTGTCCAGTTCAGATTATTTTGCGGTAGTTGCTTTGTCACTACTTTATGAGTAAAGTGGAACCACGTGTTGGTCAGTAACTCTAACTAAGATCAATCTTAAATGCGAATGCTTGTGTGATTATAACGTCTCGTCTTGATAATATTTTCAATATAGCAACTTTTCTTTATGTTCAACCCACGTGGTGTGTACTTTGTGAGACCAGTACCACGTGCTTATATAACTGTTTGACCCATCAGGTTAATAGTAAGACGTTAGTAACCAGTTCAAGGTTTTTCTTTTGTCAATTGCTTTTCGATCGAATTTATTTTATTATCAAAATTACTGTGGAGTTATACGCTTTCTGTAAACCAAGTTGACCACGTGAAGCATGTGGTGGAATCATCAAAGTAGCCATCAGCTATTCTTCTTGGGAAGATTTCACAAAGAGTTAATATGAATTTAGTATACCAGTGTGTGGTAATTACATGACGGACAGGATTGTGCTACGAACGTAATTTCTTTGACTGAAAATTTGAATCTGTTGGTTGTGGTTAACTTTCTCTTGCATGTGTTTCAATGTTCTTTGTGTGTTGTTTTATGAATCCAGTGTTGTATCCAGTCTCCCAATCTTGGCTCCATATTTTATGTGTTCCGTAAGATTCCAATCTCACATTTTCACAATCGTAAATAAGGCACCAGCTCAGTTATAACTCACGTATAATATGCTGAAATTTCAATGAACAATCTTAAAATAAAGTTGCAAATATAAACTGATTTCTTTCTTTTTATTTAAATTCTCCTTTTTTATATATAGATATATTACCGGTTGTTGTATGACTGTAAAAGATTATAATCAATGTTAGTCTGATTGGTAATGTGGTAAACCTAGACTAGTTACCAGCAGAAACAGTTGCCCAGTAAACGCACGGTTAACGTCCCCAGACAGGTCACGGCTTGTAACCCGCTTTTATTCTACTATTAGCACCCGATTTCAGCATAGCAAATTAGTGTAAAAACGTTACACATGGCGACCCTGTTCTGTGATTCCGCTAGACTCTGGAATCTCTGAGACGTTAGATTGCAAGCGTTGTATAATCTTAATTTTTTTTCCCTACAGCGCTCAAACAACGTCTGCGTTGTTCTGAGCAGACTTTCAAAAGATTCACGGCGTTGTTGATCGGCGTTGCGTTGTTTGTCTTGTTTTGTTTTCTATATTTGTGTGTTTTCTATATTTGTGTGTTTTTTATATGTGTGTGTGTGGTTTTTTTTCTCTCGCTTGTAAATTCCACTGTTTCGATCAAAGAGAAAAATTTGTTTCGCGTGTGAAAAAGTGCGTACTAGGTTGAGTATCTTTCGTGTGACTGTCGTAATTTTTGGGGGACACATTTATTGTGATTAGTGTGTTGCGTACTGGGTATAAATTGAACTAATGCAGACGCGTAACCAAACTAAAAGTAAGTGGTCCGACAACTTAAGCAACATGGACCAAGGGGATAATTTGATTTCGAATGTTAACGCGTCGGGCGGTTCCGAAAATGCAATGGGAAATACTTCAGACGAAATGCAAAACAGCACGAACGGCCTCACATCAGAGCCACAAATTAATTTGCCTCCAACTAACCAAATTGATTTGGTAGAACTCATGAAAGCCTTATTGTAACAAAATAAAGAATCGTTCCGAGAACAAAAGGAATCATCTGAAAAATCGATCCGCGAGCTAGGCGAACAAATGACGCAGAAATCTGAAAAATCGTTCCGAGAACAAAAAGAATCATCCGAAAAATCGATCCGCGAGCTAGGCGAACAAATGACGCAAAAATCTGAAAAATCGATCCGCGAGCTAGGCGAACAAATGACGCAAAAATCTGAGAAATCGATCCGAGAGCTAGGCGAACAAATAGACGAAAAACTAATTCAGCAGACAAATAAAGTCGACAAGTCGATGCAGAGAGTGTCCGATGATATCTCACAAAGAATAAACAATCTGGCAAGTGAAATAAAAAGTGATATTATGAAAGAATTAGGCCGTACATTTGAACAAATCGATGATCGTCTGCAAGCCTTAGAACAGAGTAAGCGGAGTGGCGATGCCGAATCTAAAGAAAGCGAAGAACGGCTACTTAGGAATTTCCAAGAGCTGAGGGAAGAATGCCAAAGAGAACGCCAGCAGGTACTCTCGAGGGTCCAGGAGGCGGAAACGCATTGTCCCACGTCCGTTAGCAACACAATAGCGGACAACAGTTTAGCGATCCACGCGTTGGAACAGCAGGTTGAACAATTGAAGCAGACTGGGGCGGAGGACAAGAGACAAATAGATGATAAGATTGCGGCATTAGCGGACATTGTAGGCACGATGAAGCTGACGAAAAGCGAGAACAATACTTCACCGGTAGCGGCCGCAGAGACCGAAGAAGTGCGTTTGCTTCTTAAATTTCAGAAGGGACAATTCGAAGTGAACAGGCAACACAGAGCTGTAACAGGCGAATTACAAGAACGCGTGGCGCATCTGGAAAACCGCATGGCGTGTGATTCCGAACTCGCCAATAGCACTAAAAATAGCCGTACGAACAGTGCAGAGAGGGACTCCGGCCACGAGGGAGATTTTGACGACAGGAAAGAATGTATTTTGAGGGGCAGACATGAGACGAATAGAAACATACAAGGGCCTCACCAGGAGGAAATGCGGGGATTTGATTTCAAACATTTCCTTACGGTGAGAAAGTTTGAGATATTCCGAAATTCGCAAAAAGGAATACATCCACGAGCATGGCTCGAGCAATTTGAGTTCTGTCTTCCTCCCGACTGGGCAAGTTCACATAAGATAGAATATATGTGTGGCTATTTGGAAGGCGAACCGGCGAGTCGCATGAGGTCGGCAGCGCGTCACTGCAACTCCACTCGGGAGTTTCGACAAGCCTTTCTGTCCGCCTATTGGTCGGAAGCGGCACAAGATAGGGTCAAACATGGCATAATTATGCTGCCAAATTTGAACCAGTCTGGTTTCGGCAGCCCTGCACGCCTATTTGACCACATGCTGCAGGCAAATCAATTTTTATACGACCCATACGGGCCTGCGGAACTAATTAGGATATGCATCACCAAATTGCCGATGCACTTGCGGCACGTCATTCTTGCGGGACGATGCAAAGAGGACGTGGAAACATTTAAAACACTTCTCCAAGAGTTGGAATATAATACAGCAGAATGCCCGCCTAATCAGGCACAAAATTATTACGGGGCACAGCAGCGCGATCGCAGTCGTGGCCGTCGTACTAATCAACGGCGTGACTGGTCGTCGCGACGCGAACGGAACAATAATCGGGACCGGCCGTATAGAAACTGGGGTGACAGTCGCGAACACAGGTGGAACAACAGAAATGATCGAGGACGTAGACAAGATCGTGAACGCAACAGGTACGGCAACCAGCATCGTTACTACGATGAACACGGTGGGAGTAGGATTGTAGGCGGAGCCCCACATGATGTTGAAATTCGGCCGGCCAACCCTAGACATAATCCGGCAAATGGGAATGAACAAAATCAGCAATGACAAATGATCAGCGCAGAAGGCGCCAAATCGGAACAAATGAGCGACATGGCAAATGAGTAGAAAGGACAGTGAGAAGTAGAGAGGACGGTGAGGAGAAAGAATTTATTAGTTTACAGTTGTGACACATGCATTTTGAATAATATGTTGGTAAAAATTAATGATAAAGATGTTTCCATGTGATTGATTGAAGTGATGTTTTAATTTTTTTTCTCCTTGTGCAATTAGGATTTAGTTTGATTCAAACGTGAAGAGAAAAGGTTTCTTTGCGAACGAGTAAAATGCTGTTTATGTTTTTTTGTGTCAATTGAAATGAGTCGCTCCTGAGAGAAGCAAGATCGTTGCTGAATTAGTGCAAGAACTCAGGGGAATATCCGATCTGTGGGTATTATGGGTCTGGCAAACCCAGGTCCCCAGCTGTTAGTAGCCGTGTTTCCGATTTTCTGTTTTCAGTGCTACTATCTATCTATTACTATTCTATATCTGTCAGTGTAAATGAGGATCTCTTACTATAGTATGCGTGCTGTATGAATATTTTAAGATAGGAAAACTCAGGGGAATATCCGATCTGTGGGTATTATGGGTCTGGCAAACCCAGGTCCCCAGCTGTTAGTAGCCTTGTTTCCGATTTTCTGCTTTCAGTGCTACTATCTATCTATTACTATTCTATATCTGTGAGTACAAATGAGGATCTCTTACTATAGTATGCGTGCTGTATGAATATTTTAAGATAGGAGAACTCTGAGAAAGGAATGAGTAAATCTGGAATCTTGAAAACAGGATGCGATAATATGATTGTTTAACCATTGGCTTCCCAATATGCGATGATATGTTAATATTGATGATATATGTCTTTTTTTGTTCTTTATAGCTGAGTACGTAAAGTGCTGTCTGTGGATTTCGAAAGTATATTGATTCCCTTCAAGGTGAAAGAAGAATTGTGGTTTGTGTAATTTACGTGGCTCTGAAATATTATTGTGGTAGTCAAATACGAGCAGTTTTTCAGCAAATGGAGAATGGAACGGAAATATGGATCCTTTTTGTAGTCTTGATTGATGTTGAGCCAAAGCCTGGAAAACTTATTCTGCGTTAATACTTGTCCCAGAAAAGCGACGTTTATGTGTTTTGCTGATGCTGTGAGCATTACAGCCTACTGTTTTCGCTGGTGTGGGATGCACTGCAGCCTATATGATTTGTACTGAGGAAATTTTCCTCTTGAAGGTAGAGGATGATTAAATAATTTTGATTATGGGAACGAAGGAATGCTTGGTTTAAGGTAATAAGGATGAAGCAAAACATTTGTCAATTAAACTACAGGAGGATTCGAATCTTTTGTGTCTGTTGTAAGTTCAATATGTTAAGATGATACTGTTTTACAGAATAGAGGTGACCACAAATTTGCCATTCATGAGAAATGAATCCAGAATAACCACCACAGGCGAAGTAACTGATTTGGAAGCGAAAGGTAACTTAAAGAAGGAACGAAATCGCAGCAAAATGGGTAAGAAAATGTAGTATAACTTGTATAGTGCAGACATTTTAACCTTCTCAGAGCCATCTGTGTGATTAATTCTTGTGATAACGTAATTTTAGATGAAATTTTCTTACTGTTTTATGTGTGAATATATGAGTATGATAAATGTATAATTGCGAGTCTCTTTTCAGGTGTGTGTACTGGTATAAATGTTTTGGTGTGCAAATAACCATTGTTCTTTTTAATGTGTATGTTTAAGGAAAGTCTCCATATTCATTATATGACAAGATGTATGCCGCGAGCGTCAAGAAGAGGGCGAATTAGAACAATGCTGTAGTGGTATATACACGGTGTTGAAATAGAATTGGAGTAGCTTGTGGGCTTAACTAGGAGTGGATAGAAGTAGAATTATGAGTAATGCATGTTTATGGGTAGTTAGTTTGTAGAATAGACAACAGGTGTGCATGTGTGTGTGTAAATAACATGTGAACCCTATGCTGTCCTGACCTATACTTGCACAAGGGATAATCCTATTCATTTTAGTGAATTAATAAGTAGCACTTGATTTATTAAAACGTAAGTGAACCACATTAGTGATGTGGATTTAAATATTATATTGTCAGTTCATTTAATTTTTATTTTTATATTGTCAAGTCATTTCACTTTTATTTTTTTTACATTGTCAAGTCATTTAAATTTTATTTTATATTGTCGATTCATCTAATTATTTTTATTAAAAAAAATTAATTAAGTTTCACTTTGTTCTTAAAAATTGTGAAAGACAATACTAAGTGGTATTATGTATGACATTGTGTAATCACGTAAGAATGATGAAAAATTTCTATGAATGCAGTTGAGAAGGTGAAAGCGAACCGGCAAAACTCTTAAGAGACAGCGGGAGCAGCCGGACTAGTTGTAAACTGGCGGGTTTCCCAGCAGGACACGCTGTCAGCCAGGCCACTTCGGGAGCGTGGCCGACAACAAAAGAAGGGCCGCCGCAAACACTTTCCCTTGTACCTGGAGCTAATGGGCGGCTGCCCCGCGCGACCCTTCGTGAAGGCGTTGACCTGAGCTGGGCGAGCGGTCCACCGCGCGGAAATTCATCTGCTGGCAACGCACACACGCACGCGACCGTGACGAGACGGCCGCGGAGAAACAACGCAAAGGGCGTGGAGCCTTTTGACAGGTACTGTCCAAAGAAACTTGCAGACGTCAACGACGCCTATCGACATTTCCTGAAGGATGCCTACTGTCAAGCGGCAGTAAATCATGGTTCGATGTTCTCTGGTCGCTAAGGGTGGCACAAAAGAAGAGCCATTAAGTGTCATCCTTGCCCAAGAATATCAACCTGGCGTGTCAAACGAGGATACCGCATGAATTTGACAACACAAACATGGAACCAAATCGAGATGTACGTGACACGGGAGAGACTTCATGAGAGGGCAGAGACGGCGGGATTGCACGCAACAGATGGACAAAAATCCCTACTGACAGCTGCGGCGACGAACCCCCTCCCCCACCCCTTATATTGTGCCTCGGAACAGTGGAACTAGTGAGTGTATCAGTGAACAGTGATTATACGGTTCTTAGTTCAATGCATATACGTGTGTTTCTGTCACAGAAACTTTGACTCGTGTGTTTTGCAGGGACTCGATTTATTGGTGTTTATTAAACTCTGACTCTTGTATTTTGCAGGTGTTCTATATTTCTTTTTAAACTTTGACTCTTGTATTTTGCAGGTGTTCTATATTTTTTTTTAAACTTTGACTCTTGTTATTTGCAGGTGTTCTATATTTTTTTTAAACTTTGACTCTTGTATTTTGCAGGTGTTTTATTTATTGGTGTTTTGTTTTAGATGTTGACTATTGTACTGTTTTATTGATCAATGTTTGTTCTTGTATTATGTATTAGATTTGTGATATTTTGTTTCGTAAACTCATTGCAGTGGCATTGCTTCGTTTATCAGTCAGATTGCTATTCATTCTCATTGGACTGTGATCGATTAGCCTTTGCATGGGGCATATTTATTGTGAGGAACCCCTTAAGGTTAACAATCACACAATTATTGTAGTTTCAGTATAACGACACAGTGATCATTGTTTGCTAACTAACTGAAATATTGTAGAGTGATTAAATTAGTGCCACATAGTTAGGTTAATTCTACAGATTATTAGTTTTATAAGATATAGAATTTTTTTGCGATAACCACTTTGTAAAACATGTTTTTTCTCTTATATTTTTTTTTTTTTTTTTTGCTTTTGCGGATTGTGCATTGTAATGTTCTGCTTTATAATACTGATGTTATTTCACGTTTTTTTTTAATTGCTGTGGCACCTTTGCTATTTTCATAAATTTTGCTTGTTAATAAACAGTCATAAATTTGCCTGTGATCACTTGGCTCTTGCAATGAGCAAATACTGGTGAACTCCATAAGGGTAACAACCAGAAATTGTTTTCATATTAATGACACAGGAACCATTGTTTTTACTTGCTGATCGAATTAGGTCTACACGATCTTTTAAATAGGTGTCACAGATTGTGTGTTTTTTTTCTCTCTTTGAAATTGGTAGATTGTAAAGATGTTTGAAATTATTGTGTTTTAGCAAGTAGCTGGTGACCTTTTGCCTTTTCTTTACACTTTTGGTTTAAGTAGGGTGTGAGAAGCCTGCTTGGGAATGTCCTAGCATGGCCAGAAAATTCCCTGCACAGTCTTTTCCCGGAGCGTTAGGGTTATGAAAGGTCTCTGTTGGATTCCTTTCATGTTTAATTTCTCAAATTTGTTGTCTTTTATGGAATAAATTCCTCTTCTAAATTTACTATGGCGTTTCTGACTATCTGGGAGGAGACTGAGTAGTGGAACATGTTACTTTTACACGTAAACAAGAACGATCTGTCACACTACTACACTTTAAAACACAGTGTATATGTAAATCATGTCATACAGTCTCATACGGAACCTACATCCGCTTTCTGTTATATACTGTATATGATAAGATACTGTCATCCCCCTTCCCTTCTGTGTGAGAGGATGAATGATCAAATGTGTTTGTAGTTGCATGCTTGAGGGTAGCAGACAAGGCTGTCTGCTAGAGAACAGTAGGACCAACGTCGGAACAGGTAGCTACGGTTCCTAAAAGCAAAGAGGTTTCTATTCTTAGTATGGTCCGGTCCGTCCCTTGTCATGTTGGTATAGGAAGCTGCCCCTCTGGCCCCTTCCGTTTGTCTTTGTGAGCCACTCTCAGGAAGCACGCTGGGTGGTAGGCAGTGGCAGTCTGGTAGTAGGCAGTGGCAGTTGCCGTCCGGTGGTAGGCAGTTGCAGTCTGGCGGTAGCGAGCGTCTGAAATGGTAAGATCTCCGGCTAAGCGCGTGTCTGCTAAGTCCGTAGGACAATGGATTTGTTAAGTTCAGCCTAACTGAGAATTTAATCATTTTATTTCGGGTTTAGCTCTAAAATATCTAAGGTTATCTTTAATTGCAGCGGAGTGTAATTCTCATGTCCAGTTCAGATTATTTTGCGGTAGTTGCTTTGTCACTACTTTATGAGTAAAGTGGAACCACGTGTTGGTCAGTAACTCTAACTAAGATCAATCTTAAATGCGAATGCTTGTGTGATTATAACGTCTCGTCTTGATAATATTTTCAATATAGCAACTTTTCTTTATGTTCAACCCACGTGGTGTGTACTTTGTGAGACCAGTACCACGTGCTTATATAACTGTTTGACCCATCAGGTTAATAGTAAGACGTTAGTAACCAGTTCAAGGTTTTTCTTTTGTCAATTGCTTTTCGATCGAATTTATTTTATTATCAAAATTACTGTGGAGTTATACGCTTTCTGTAAACCAAGTTGACCACGTGAAGCATGTGGTGGAATCATCAAAGTAGCCATCAGCTATTCTTCTTGGGAAGATTTCACAAAGAGTTAATATGAATTTAGTATACCAGTGTGTGGTAATTACATGACGGACAGGATTGTGCTACGAACGTAATTTCTTTGACTGAAAATTTGAATCTGTTGGTTGTGGTTAACTTTCTCTTGCATGTGTTTCAATGTTCTTTGTGTGTTGTTTTATGAATCCAGTGTTGTATCCAGTCTCCCAATCTTGGCTCCATATTTTATGTGTTCCGTAAGATTCCAATCTCACATTTTCACAATCGTAAATAAGGCACCAGCTCAGTTATAACTCACGTATAATATGCTGAAATTTCAATGAACAATCTTAAAATAAAGTTGCAAATATAAACTGATTTCTTTCTTTTTATTTAAATTCTCCTTTTTTATATATAGATATATTACCGGTTGTTGTATGACTGTAAAAGATTATAATCAATGTTAGTCTGATTGGTAATGTGGTAAACCTAGACTAGTTACCAGCAGAAACAGTTGCTTAGTAATGCAAGATTAATCTCCCCAGACAGTTCACGGCTTGCAACCCGTTTTCATTGTATATTAGTAACGATCAGCATAGCAAATTCATGTAAAACATTACATGTTTCAAACCTTTCTTGAACTCTAGACTTCTGGTTCTTTTCGTAATCTACTCAGCGTCCACGACCGGTAATTAAAATGTATTTTATAATTACGTAAATTTCATAAAAATCACATTGCACGTAATATACACATTTTTCAGGTAACAAAAGGGCGTAGTAGCTTACTTTCATTATTTCGATAAACACCTGGTTCAAATGGTTCAAATGGCTCTGAGCACTATGGGACTTAACGTCTGAGGTCATCAGTCCCCTAGAGCTTAGAACTACTTAAACCTAACTAACCTAAGGACATCACACACACCCATGCCCGAGGCAGGATTCGAACCTGCGACCGTAGCGGTTCGCGCGGTTCCAGACTGTAGCGCCTAGTCTTAGGTGGAGATTTCAATTTACCAGATATAGACTGGGACACTCAGATGTTTAGGATGGGTGGTAGGGACAGAGCATCGAGTTACATTATACTGAGTGCACTATCCGAAAATTACCTAGAGCAATTAAACAGAGAACCGACTCGTGGAGATAACATCTTGGACCTACTGATAACAAACAGACCCGAACTTTTCGACTCTGTATGTGCAGAACAGGGAATCAGTGATCATAAGGCCGTTTCAGCATCCCTGAATATGGAAGTTAATAGGAATACAAAAAAAGGGAGGAAGGTTTATCTGTTTAGCAAGAGTAATAGAAGGCAGATTTCAGACTTCCTAACAGATCAAAACGAAAATTTCTGTTCCGACACTGACAATGTTGAGTGTTTATGGAAAAAGTTCAAGGCAATCGTAAAATGCGTTTTAGACAGGTACGTGCCGAGTAAAACTGTGAGGGACGGGAAAAACCCAGCGTGGTACAACAACAAAGTTAGGAAACTACTGCGAAAGCAAAGAGAGCTTCACTCCAAGTTTAAACGCAGCCAAAACCTCTAGACAAACAGAAGCTAAACGATGTCAAAGTTAGCGTAAGGAGGGCTATGCGTGAAGCGTTCAGTGAATTCGAAAGTAAAATTCTATGTACCGACTTGACAGAAAATCCTAGGAAGTTCTGGTCTTATGTTAAATCAGTAAGTGGCTCGAAACAGCATATCCAGACACTCCGGGATGATAATGGCATTGAAACAATGACACGCGTAAAGCTGAAATACTTTTTCCAAAGCTGTTTCACACAGGAAGACCGCACTGCAGTTCCTTCTCTAAATCCTCGCACAAACGAAAAAATGGCTGACATCGAAATAAGTGTCCAAGGAATAGAAAAGCAACTGGAATCACTCAACAGAGGAAAGTCCACTGGACCTGACGGGATACCAATTCGACTCTACACAGAGAACGCGAAAGAACTTGCCCCCCTTCTAACAGCCGTGTACCGCAAGTCTCTAGAGGAACGGAGGGTTCCAAATGATTGGAAAAGAGCACAGGTAGTCCCAGTCTTCAAGAAGGGTCGTCGAGCAGATGCGCAAAACTATAGACCTATATCTCTGACGTCGATCTGTTGTAGAATTTTAGAACATGTTTTTTGCTCGAGTATCACGTCGTTTTTGGAAACCCAGAATCTACTATGTAGGAATCAACATGGATTCCGTAAACAGCGATCGTGTGAGACCCAACTCGCTTTATTTGTTCACGAGAACCAGATAATATTAGATACCGGCTCCCAGGTAGATGCTATTTTTCTTGACTTCCGGAAGGCGTTCGATACAGTTCCGCACTGTCGCCTGATAAACAAAGTAAGAGCCTACGGAATATCAGACCAGCTGTGTGGCTGGATTGAAGAGTTTTTAGCAAACAGAACACAGCATGTTGTTATCAATGGAGAGATATCTACAGACGTTAAAGTAACCTCTGGCGTGCCACAGGGAAGTGTTATGGGACCATTGCTTTTCACAATATATATAAGTGACCTTGTAGATAGTGTCGGAAGTTCCATGCGGCTTTTCGCGGATGATGCTGTAGTATACAGAGAAGTTGCAGTGTTACAAAATTGTAGCGAAATGCAGGAAGATCTGCAGCGGATAGGCACTTGGTGCAGGGAGTGGCAACTGTCCCTTAACATAGACAAATGTAATGTGTTGCGAATACATAGAAAGAAGGATCCTTTATTGTATGATTATATGATAGCGGAACAAACACTGGTAGCAGTTACTTCTGTAAAATATCTGGGAGTATGCGTGCGGAACGATTTGAAGTGGAATGATCATATAAAATTAATTGTTGGTAAGGCGGGTACCAGGTTGAGATTCATCGGGAGAGTGCTTAGAAAATGTAGTCCATCAACAAAGGAGGTGGCTTACGAAACACTCGTTCGACCTATACTTGAGTATTGCTCATCAGTGTGGGATCCGTACCAGATCGGGTTGACGGAGGAGATAGAGAAGATCCAAAGAAGAGCGGCGCGTTTCGTCACAGGGTTATTTGGTAACCGTGATAGCGTTACGGAGATGTTTAATACACTCAAGTGGCAGACTCTGCAAGAGAGGCGCTCTGCATCGCGGTGTAGCTTGCTCGCCAGGTTTCGAGAGGGTGCGTTTCTGGATGAGGTATCGAATATATTGCTTCCCCCTACTTATACCTCCCGAGGAGATCACGAATGTAAAATTAGAGAGATTAGAGCGTGCACGGAGGCTTTCAGACAGTCGTTCTTCCCGCGAACCATACGCGACTGGAACAGGAAAGGGAGGTAATGACAGTGGCACGTAAAGTGCCCTCCGCCACACACCGTTGGGTGGCTTGCGGAGTATAAATGTAGATGTAGAATGTAGATGTAGATGTAGATGTAGAAGATAAACACCTGAAGACTTACTTATAAAAAGGCAAATTTTTTTGTTATTACACATGGAAAGGAAGTGGGCACGGCACAAAGGAGTGACCATTTTCCGTCTTGTTTTGATCCAAGGTGAAACAGCATGTTCATTGTTATGGAAGACGGACCGAACTGAATGAAGCCCGCGCTCCGTAATCCAGTGTCAGGTCTCATATTTTGTAAAGAGAATATGATAACTTCTACAGTATTATTTCAGCGGTACAGGTTGGTGCTCAGTGTCACCCACCAATCGTTATCTAGGGTTTCGAAGTTGTTGCTTGCATTATCTTATTTGTTATTTCTTTACTGCCTAATTATTACATGTTTATGTGTTCTGCTTGTAGCGTCAACAAATCGTACGTAATTAGCGAGCAGTTTATATTCGGGGCGGGTTTTTCGTGCGCCACCTTATATTATTTCACTGTGATCAGCCACATGACGGTATAGTCGGCTGAACGAGAGATTTTGCAGAATCACGGAAATTACTTCTACAAGTGTGTGCGAAATTTGTAATGAATAAAATCTCTGTACTCATGTTGAAATTCATGTCACATATTAAGGTCTATGTAATCAAAAGATGCGGCCGTTTGTGTTACATATATCGATACTCGATACTCATCAAAACGTACATAGTGCTTCCCGTTGACCTGGAATCATGAAATTTGGCAAGAAGCAAGGTTTCACGCTAAACTCAAAGCAAAAATCCGAAATATGTTAATTTTTAATTATATTACACGAAAAAACTTTTTGTCATTTGTTATCAGACTTTCTGATTGGCGTCCGTCTGTTAAGACCGATTTTTCTCAGGAACTGGTAGACATATAAAGCTGAAATTTATGGTCCGTGCTCCCTCCACAGTACAGTCAACGTTATCTTCTGAGTGAATGCAATCAAAAGATATGGCCATTGCTGTCACGTATTTTGATATTCGCAAACTTAGTCATCAAAAGTTGCACGGTACTTCCCACTCATCTACAATCGTGAAATTTGCCAATAAGCAGTGTTTCACTGTACAAGTAAAGGAAAAAAATTCGAAAACTGTGAATTTGTAATTATATCACACCAAAATAATATATTTATTGGTTTACTACCTGACGGTCTGTCCTTCCGTCCGTCTATCACGCCCGCTTTTATGTCAGGAACGCGTAGACCTATCAAGTTGAAATTTATGTCACATACTAAGGTCTATAGTGACTTGGCGGCGTAATAAACGTAAGCTACTAAGTCAATGCAAATAAAAGATGTGACCACTTATGTCACATGTTTTAATACTCGCAAACTCAGTCATTAAAACCTATGAGACACTTTACCTTGGTGTTGAATCATAAAACTAGAAAATTGTTAAGTTCTAGTTATATGATACCAAAAAAATATTTCTTTTGCCGTTGTTAACCTATTTAAAACTTGAGATCAAATCATTCTCGAAAGTCTTTGAATCCCTAGACCAACATCTTGCCAGTATCAATGTCGGTAACAAGCAAAAATCTTCGAGATCCTCGATCCCGGAATGGATGAACTGTCAATACACATAACTTTGTACAGAACATTCAGCACGCATATCCTACTCGCACCTCTGACAGCAGACCAATGGTAAATATCCAGTTTTAACATCTTTGATTATAACTGTTGACTGTGTCGTTTCCGGACGAATGTTTAAATTGCATCTGCGTTTGCCGTAAGACAATAATTTCAGGCCACGTTAATATAAGAATAGAGGTAAGGCAGTAGTTCACCTTGAACGTCTATCCAGTAAATTTTAGCTGTTATTATCTGGACCCGTAATTCTTATAACTCTATTTCTCAACATACATGTTAAGCCAATATAGGTCAATATATTTGGCCACATATCGATTGTATTAGATGCACTAAAACCAAAGCGTTATATTCAAACCAACTATGTTGTATCTTATAGTAAAGATCTTTGTAATATATACTATCTCATCAGAAGTATCCGAACGCCCTTATGCAAGGTGGCGGGCAGTATTGTGTTGTCAGTAGAGAATCAGTAAGGCCAGGATGAGTATGTTAGAAGAACTCAGTGATTTATAAGGTGGAGTACTCATTTGGTGTCACCTGAGTAACATATCATCAGGGGCACTTCAGCCCTTCCGAGGCATTCCACGTCGACTATTGCTGATGTGACTGTGCAGTGTAAACGTCCACATTGACTGTTGCTGATCCTGTTTGTGAAGTTTAAACGCCAAGGGGGGTAGCCGCGTTGTCTCAGGCGCATTGACACTGGTCCGTGCGGCTTCCCCCGTCGGAGGTTCGTGTCCTCCATCGGCCATGGATGTGTGTGTGTTGTCCTTAGCGTAAGTTAGTTTAAGTTCGATTAAGTAGTGTGTAAGCTTAGGGACTGATGACCTCAGCAATTTGGGCCCATAAGACCTTAACGCAAATTTCCAAAAATGCGAAGGAACACCCACAGCTAAACAAAAATCAGCCAGGCCTCATGACTGACAGAGAAGGACCATTGAGCAATGCGGAGCGTGATTTTAAAAACTCGTATAAAATCAGCAGAAGAAATCACTCGAAAATTGCAAATATAACACTCCACATAGCACAATGAGTGGGCATGTGAAGGTAATATGAATAGATGCAATGGTCGAGCAGTTGATCAGAAACCACACATTTCTGCAGTCAGTACTAAGCGACGCTTAAGGTGGTGCAAAGAGCGACGATACTGGACAATGGATGAATGGAAACGAGTGCTTTGGAGTGATGACTTACGCTCCATCCTTTGGCAATTCGATGTGAAAGGTCTGTACTTTGTGAAGACCTGCAGAACGTCACCTGCCATAATGTGTAGTACCAAGACATAAGTACAGAGGAGGTGGTGATATGGTATGGGGTTGTTTTTCATGGTTAGATTAAGGTCTCTTGTAGCTCTTAAGAAAATTCTAAATGTAGAAGGATATGAACCCAGTTTCAAGAATTGTTTAGTGCAAACAGCAGAGGAACAGTTCAGGGGCGCTGGCTGTATGAGCATGACGATGCACCCTGTTATAAAGTATCAGCGAGGCAATAATGCTCCTGAAATGCACTGTCCTACCCAGAGTGCCGACCTGAACTAATTGGAACACCAATGGTATGAATTAGGCCGACTTCGCTCCAGTCTCCAGTATCCATCATTGCTACCTTCTCTACTTTCAGTTCCACAGACATTCAGACACCTCACTGAAAGTATACCCAGCAAAATTCAAGGCGTCATAAAAACAAAGGGTGGACACACCACATACTATGAGTAATGTGTATTAACAGGTGTTCAGGTATACACTTGTTGTAGCTGGGACATCATCTTTACGCCAGTGACTGTTATAATTTTTTATTGCACTACTGCAATTTCGGCCTTAGGCCGTTATCAAGTGCTGATATTATGGCTTTAAGTTACGTCAACGTAATGTAAGCTGACACATTTGTTTGTGTCAGCTTACGTTGACATGGCTTAAAGCCATAATATCAGCACTTTATAACGGCCTAAGGCAGAAATTGTAATAGTGCAATAAAAACTTGTAACAGTCACTGGCATAAAGATGATGTCCTTCAGATTTTCAGGTATTTTTGATCAGATAATGCACATCATATGTACAGCACATGCTGGTTTCTAGCTGATTTTTTGGTGACGTTCAGTATTTCTATTTAGTGTAGAGAGTTTTTTCATTTCATTCATTTCATTGTTGCCCTTATGGACAGTGTTTGAACTCGAAAATCACATGATGACACAATTTTCACTTCTTTTCTCTCTTCCTCTTCTCTTCCCAAAATCTCTTCATCCTTTGGCTGTGCTCCTGTTTCCTTTGCTCTGTCCATAATGTTCCTGTCTTCTTTCTCTCCTTTACAATAAATTTTGCACTCCTAACTTTGTTTCTGAAGTATTTCCTGTCTCCTATCATTTGCCTGTTGATCCCTATCCGCCTTAAGTCTTCGTCTATTTCATGATACCAATTTGTTTTCTTGCTTGAGCTGTTTACTACATCAAAAATTTTCTTTGTAAGTCGGTTGTTGTCCATTCTCTGTATGTGCCCATAGAAAGTTAATCTGCGTTTTCTGATCGCGTCTGTTAGTCTGTCAGTGTGCTGGTACAGCTCTTTGGTAGGTCGCTTCATCCATATGCCATCTCTGTGAATTGGTCCAAATATTTTTCTGAGAATTTTGCGTTCTATTTTTTCTGTGTCTATGATGCCTGATGCTCCAATTGTGGTTGTTTCTGACGCGTACAATGCTTCTGGTAATACAACTGTTTTGTAGTGCCTAAGTTTGGCCTGCCTCGATATGCTTTTCTTATTATAATGTGACCATGTGAGTTTGTATGCCTTCTGGAGTTTCTTCGTTCGTTTCTTCGAGTTTTTTATATATATCCAATATCAATTAGAATGGAAGATAATAAATGGATAGTAACTATAATGCTGTTGCTACTCTTTCCTTGACACAGCTTACCACAATACTATCGCTGCCTTCTTGTCACAGAGATACGAAGATAAAGGTATAACTTATACGTGTCCCATATATAGATGATCATGAAAAAGCTCGAAAACTAGTTTATGAAAATACACAATTTTTTTTTCAAAGATTCTGTTTTCCGTATTTGTATTCAACACAATGTACAGAGTTTTAGCTTAGTAATGGAGGTGGTAAGACTCTACACATGGTGACTGCCGGAGTTTGATTCTAACAACGCTACCTGCAGGCTAAATACTGGAGGCTACAACCCTCCACTCTCTCTACCCATGCGAGTAGACACGGTTGAAGGTAGGAGTAGACTGTCATGTTGCTACGTAATGTTATTTAAATGTGTTACATCGTGTACTGCATCATATAATGTTAAATTTCAATACTGCAGGTTTTCTTTTTTTTTTTTTTTTTTTTTCTTTTTTAGTCTCAGGTTGCACTGAGATAAGCACTGGGAACGCAGTCACTACAAGCAAATCACTTAAACATCTGTTCGTACGCAATGCATGATAATGTAGGGCTTCATACAACGGTCTTCAAGGAACAGAAGGAACAGGACTTCCGGAAAAAGCTTGCGGTCACATACTGTACGAATTCATAAGCTATTTTTCAATTCTGTACCGTCACTCGGCGTAAGAGAAGCGCTGACTTGTGTCACATATTATGAAGATTTAGCTGAGAATAGCTTAAGAGTACTGTATCTTATACAAAATTGACTGATTTCAGTAGTAGCCGCGTCTTCGTCACTAGAAGAAGGAGAAATTTATAAAAAGCTGCATTCGAATGATTGGAAAAGGCTTATCTTTTTCGAATGGTGTTTTGTTAAGATTATGGAAGTTTTCACATCCTCTGTCCCTCTCGGCCTTCTTAGTAATCGACTACTTAATACTGTAAGTACAAAGCACTTTGGAAGAAAAATGTCAAGTGAAAGTTAACGCAGTGAATGGCTTTGTCAGGCGGCAGGGTTCCAAGCAATTTACTTTTAGCTAGGCGACTGTCATTACTTACAAAGTAGGGTATTAGAAGGCGAACTTGGTGTGCTCCCTGCAGGTACTTGGTGCCGCCGTCTGTGTTAGGCAGACAAAGGACAGTCGCCCCCCCCCCCCCCCCCCCCCCGCTAGATGCCTTGTGGGAGCGTCAGGTGTTCAGCACCTGCTGCCTCTGGCGCTGGTCCGACCGACCCGTCTCCGCTCTCACCTAAGTGAACGAGGGCAGACCGATCCACTGGAGACTCCTGAGTGCCGTTCTCTTAATTATCCTTTTGGCAGTTTTAATGTTGTTGTAATTTAACTGTATCTTATATTTTCAATTTGGCAAGGTTAGTTGTGGGCCTTCAGCCCTGGAAACACGTTCTCAGAGTTTCCTTCAAATCCAAACATTATCGCCTTCTGCTCTTGAAGGTTATTGTAATTTCCTCTGAAAGATTTTACAAGTTTGTGGGCCTTCCGCTGTTGGTGTTGCAAAAATGGAAATTTTTAAAAAATGGCTCTGAGCACTATGGGACTTAACATCTATGGTCATCAGTCCCCTAGAACGTAGAACTACTTAAAGCTAACTAACCTAAGGACATCACACGACACCCAGTCATCACGAGGCAGAGAAAATCCCTGAACCCGCCGGGAATCGAACCCGGGAACCCGGGCGTGGGAAGCGAGAACGCTACCGCACGACCACGAGCTGCGGACGGAAATTTTTAAACTTAATGTATTGTTTTATCGATTGTTGCAATATGTTGTTGTTGTTGTGGTCTTCAGTCTTGAGACTGGTTTGATGCAGCTCTCCATGCTACTCTATCATGTGCAAGCTTCTTCATCTCCCAGTACCTACTGCAGCCTACATCCTTCTGAATCTGCTTAGTGTATTCATCTCTTGGTCTCCCTCTACGATTATTACCCTCCACGCTGCCCTCCAATACTAAATTGGTGATCCCCCGATGTCTCACAACATGTCCTCCCAACCGATCCCTTCTTCTACTCAAATTGTGCCAGAAGCTTCTCTTCTTGTCCAAACTATTTATCGTCCATGTTTCACTTCCATACATGGCTACACTCCATACAAATACTTTCAGAAACGACTTCCTGACACTTAAATCTATACTCGATGTTAACAAATTTCTCTTCTTCACAAACGCTTTCCTTGCCATTGCCGGTCTGCATTTTATATCCTCTCTACTTCGACCATCATCAGTTATTTTGCTCCCCAAATAGCAAAACTCCTTTAGTACTTTAAGTGTCTCATTTCCTAATCTAATTCCCTCAGCATCACCCGACCCTATTCGACTACATTCCATTATCCTCGTTTTGCTTTTGTTGATGTTCATCTTATATCCTCCTTTCAAAACACTGTCCATTCCGTTCAACTGCTCTTCCAAGTCCTTTGCTGTCTCTGACAGAATTACAATGTCATCGGCGAACCTCAAAGTTTTTATTTCTTCTCCATGAATTTTAATACCTTCTCCGAATTTTTCTTTTGTTTCCTTTACTGCTTGCTCAATATACAGATTGAATAACATTGGGGAGAGGCTGCAGCCCTGTCTCACTCCCTTCCCAACCGCTGCTTCCCTTTCATGCCCCTCGACTCTTATAACTGCCATCTGGTTTCTGTACAAGTTGTAAATAGACTTTCGCTCCCTGTATTTTACCCCTGCCACCTTTAGAATTTGAAAGAGAGTATTCCAATCAACATTGTCAAAAACTTTCTCTAAGTCTACAAATGCTAGAAACGTAGGTTTGCCTTTCCTTAATCTTTCTTCTAAGATAAGTCGTAGGGTCAGTATTGCCTCAAGTGTTCCAACATTTCTACGGAATCCAAACTGATCTTCCCCGAGGTCGGCTTCTATCAGTTTTTCCATTCGTCTGTAATGAATTCGCGTTAGTATTTTGCAGTTCTGAGTTATTAAACTGATAGTTCGGTAATTTTCACATCTGTCAACACCTGCTTTCTTTGGGATTGGAATTATTATATTCTTCTTGAAGTCTGAGGGTATTTTGCCTGTCTCATACATCTTGCTCACCAGATGGTAGAGTTTTGTCAGGACTGGTTCTCCCAAGGCTGTCAGTAGTTCTACTGGAATGTTGTCTACACCGGGGTCCTAGTTTCGACTCAGGTCTTTCAGTGCTCTGTCAAACTCTTCACGCAGTATGATATCTCACATTTCATCTTCATCTACATCCTCTTCCATTTCCATAATTTTGTCTTCAACTACATCGCCCTTGTATTGACCCTCCATATACTCCTTCCACCTTTCTGCTTTCCCTTCTTTGCTTAGAACTGGGTTTCCATCAATGGTCTTGATATTCATGCAAGTGGTTCTCCTTTCTCCAAACGTCTCTTTAATTTTCCTGTAGGCAGTATCTATCTTACCCCTAGTGAGATATAGCCGGCCGCGGTGGCCGTGCGGTTCTGGCGCTGCAGTCTGGAACCGCGGGACTGCTACGGTCGCAGGTTCGAATCCTGCCTCGGGCATGGGTGTGTGTGATGTCTTTAGGTTAGTTAGGTTTAGGTAGTTCTAAGTTCTAGGGGACTTATGACCTAAGATGTTGAGTCCCATAGTGCTCAGAGCCATTTGAACCATTTGAACCTAGTGAGATAAGCCTCTACATCCTTACATTTGTCCTCTAGCCATCCCTGCTTAGCCATTTTGCACTTCCTGTCGATCTCATTTTTGAGACGTTTGTATTCCTTTTTACCTGCTTAATTTACTGCATTTTTGTATTTCCTCCTTTCATCAATTAAATTCAATATTTCTTCTGTTAACCAAGGGTTTCTACTAGCCCTCGTCTTTTTACCTACTTGATACTCTGGTGCCTTCACTATTTCATCTCTCAAAGCTACTCATTCTTCTTCTACTGTATTTCTTTGCCCAATTCCTGTCAATTGTTCTCTAATGCTCTCCCTGAAACCGTGTACAACCACTGGTTCTTTCAGTTTATCCAGGTCCCATCTCCTTAAATTCCCACGTTTTTGCAGTTTCTTCAGTTTTAATCTACAGTTCATAACCATTAGATTGTGGTCAGAGTCCACATCGGCCCCTGGAAATTTCTTACAATTTAAAACCTGGTTCCTAAATCTCTGTCTTACCATTATATAATCTATCTGATACCTTCTAGTATCTCCAGCATTCTTCCATGTATACAACCTTCTTTTATGATTCTTGAACCAAGTGTTAGCTATGATTAAGTTATGCTCTGTGCAAAATTCTACCAGACGGTTTCCTCTTTCATTTCTCTCCCCCAATCCATATTCACCCACTACGTTTCCTTTTCTCCCTTTTCCTACTCTCGAATTCCAGTCACCCACGACTATTAAATTTTCGTCTCCCGTCACTACCTGAATAATTTCTTTTATCTCATCATACATTTCATCAATTTCTTCGTCATCTGCAGAGCTAGTTGGGATATAAACTTGTACTACTGTAGTAGGCTTGGGCTATATATTTTCTTAATTTGAAGAATTTAACTTCGCGGCCTTCAGCCATCTTATTGCGTTTGTTTATCTCTTTCTGTGCACCTTGTGGGCCATCAGCCATGTTAGCATCTTAAAATATTGTGACCTTGTGCCTTCAGTAATCATCATAGTATATTTGGAATTGTGAAGATTTAATCCGGTGGCTTTGAGCCGCTCCGCATGCTGATATCATACATGTATACGATTTATCTTGTTCGTAAATTTAACTGTGTGTCATGTCTTGTCAAAATTGAGCTTATTCTAAATATCATTTGGAGGCCTTCAGCCGCGAAGCAAATTTAATTCTTTCATAAGTTTATTTGTGTACTAAATCATAATAAATGACAATTGGCCTTTCCACAATCCTAATTACCTGTTAGCCCTGGTGATTTAGCGGGCATTTCACGGTGAATTTGAAAAAGTGATGCGCCCAAAATATTCGATTACCATTTTCCGTGCTAACTTTTCTCCTTGTGGAATCCAACTGCAAGACAGCCGCACTCACTTCCACTAGCTCGCTTTTGTCCATTTCGCGGCAGTTCTGTTGCCAGTGTAAACACTTCCGGCCCGGAAGTGTATGCCGCAAACAATGTCGGGCAAGAGTGATCGACACTGGTGCCGGTCGTGTAGCTACAATCCGTGTGGCAGGCAATTTCTCCTTGTAATATAGGGTGTCTCAAACCTTCTGGTTCGAAACTGAAACAGGTGAGAGTACGCTCACAACCGATTATATTGAGATAGGGAAACCAGTGCTCGCAAATGTATATTTACTGAGTTACCGACATTCACATCGTACACCGCATAACAACAAAGTAGCACATAGTTCCTGTTCAAAATGATGATCACCGAACTCAATGCATTCATGGCAACAGCGCATGAAGTTCCGCCCCACTCTCTCAAAGATCCGTGGTGTCTGTTCAAATGGTTCCAATGCCTCAAAAAATGGTTCAAATGGCTCTGAGCACTATGGGACTTAACTGCTTTGGTCATCAGTCCCCTAGAAAATAGAACTACTTAAACCTAACTAACCTAAGGACATCACACACATCCATGCCCGAGGCAGGATTCGAACCTGCGACCGTAGCGGTCGCGCGATTCCAGACTGAAGCGCCTAGAACCGCACGGCCACACCGTCCAGCGTGGTGTCTGTTGCACCAGGAGACAGGCTGCTTGGGCCTTAGAGAGCAGGTCTCCATCCGTTTCTACGGGGCCTTCAGTCCAGAGATCCGGCAATCATGCTAGCCTTGGGACAGTACCTTCCGTTCCAATCCACCGATGAGCGTATGTGTTGTTCATGTGGTCGCGGACATTAACATGGAAGTGGAATGGTGCACAGTCGTGTTGAAAACGCATCCAGACCATAACCGGCCGAGTCTCCAAGGTCTGTGGCCGCAGACCTCCAGGAACACCAGGTAACCTGGACCAGTGACCAGTCAAACGGGGAGGCAGAGAATAATTCTAATCCTGTACAGAATAATCCTGGAAGTCTGGTGTTTGGATATGTCTTTGGCGGGAACCTTCGTCAGTTCTCTGTAGTGTGATCTTGGACATTGCCCGTCAAAATGTTGAGAGAGAATTGTTGCTGGCGGCGACCGATGTGGGTGACATAGGGATCGTCCTCACTCCAGACAAGGCTGTAGCAGCTGTTGAAAACACTATCACGGATGAATGAAGCCTCGTCAGTGAACAATACAAACTGTGCAAAATTCGGCACTGCAGCAATGTCTTCCAGTTATGATGACATCTGTTAGGAAAGTGTTTCTGTGCGTTCGAGATGCTTTACGGGCACTGCATTTTGCCGCACTGTACATTAAATGCTCGTCTGCCAACTCTCGTGACGAATAACGCTCCATCTTTGACTACGCGTCATCCACTGTATACAGAAGCGCACCTCACCAGGGACACAAGTTGTCTAGGTGTCCGACGCAAAGCGACAACTGACAACTGTGTGTGCGGCACTGTTTATTGCACCCTTGCGATACATGACACACATGCTATGAGCTAACTTGTGTACGGTATGAATGTTCGATGGTTATGGGTGTACGTTGTTTATCACCCGTTGCCCGTTCCAATGTACAACAGAAACCTACGAGTAGTATCTTTGCGAGAGCGCGGTGGAACTGCATGCGCCATTGCAATATGTGCACTGAGACTGCGGTCGTCGCTTTGAACAATTAATATGAGCTACTTTGTTGTTATGCTGTGTATCCTATCTATGTCCATAATGTGCTGTGAATACATAGAAAGAAAGATCCTTTATCATTTAGCTACAATAGAGCAGGTCAGCAATTGGAAACAGTTAATTCCATAAATTACCTAGGAGTAGGCATTAAGAGTGATTTAAAATGGAATGATCATATAAAGTTGATCGTCGGTAAAGCAGATGCCAGACTGAGATTCACTGGAAGAATTCTAAGGAAATGCAATCCGAAAACAAAGGAAGTAGGTTACAGTACACTTGTTCGCCCACTGCTTGAATATTACTCACCAGTGTGGGATCCGTACCAGATAGGGTTCATAGAAGAGATAGAGAAGATCCAACGGAGAGCAGCGCGCTTCGTTACAGGATCATTTAGTAATCGCGAAAGCGTTACGGAGATGATAGATAAACTCTAGTGGAAGACTCTGCAGGAGAGACGCTCAGTAGCTCGGTACGGGCTTTTGTTAAAGTTTCGAGAACATACCTTCACCGAGGAGTCAAGCAGTATATTGCTCTCTCCTACGTATATCTCGTGAAGAGACCATGAGGATAAAATCAGAGAGATTAGAGCCCACACAGAGGCATACCGACAATCTATCTTTCCACGAACAATACGAGACTGGAATAGAAGGGAGAACCGATAGAGGTACTCAAAGTACCCTCCGCCACACACCATCAGGTGGCTTGCGGAGTATGGATGTAGACGTAGATACAATAAACGTGCACTTCCTATCATTATTTCCCTATCTCAATATAATAGATTGTGGACCCACTATCTCCTGTTTAAGCCAAAAGGTTTGAGACGTTCCGTATTGTCGGCAATATGCTCTATCTATGGCCCATGTAAACGAACCTTTTATTCATATGAGAAGAAACAATGCGGCGTATTTTACATAAATAATTGAGTTTTTTCCGAAGAGAGGGACGAAGATTAGGGTTTAATTCCCGTCGATGACGTGGTCATCAGGGACGGGACACCAGTTCTGGCTGTGAAATGACAATGGCCAAGCCTTTTTTAAAGAACTATTTTACTATTTCCTCTAAGCTATTTAGAAAACAGAGGTAAACTTACATCAGTACAGACACAGCGGGATACGAATCGCCATCCTCCTAAATGCGTATATAGTGTCTTATCGCTTCGCCAACTCGCTCGACTTTGATTTGCCTGCGATGAACGCTACATTTCATCGAAGCTGACCAAACGTAAATGCTACAACGTATTTATTAGCAACTTCCGAACTGCCTTAGAGCCGAGCTCATCTCGTGCACCGTGGATGAAGTGAGCGACCCTGATTTCGCACCATAAACGAAACAATGAAAAAAGCATCGGGCGGAAGCCGATTTCATATGTCCATCGATTTCTTGCATGGAAAAAGAATCTTTATTATTGATTCAGCATTACATTATATTAGTCCTATTACATTGTTGTCACGGAGAGTGGTCTCTGTGGTGTGGAAATAAGTCAGAGTCATGTTATCGATTAACATTTAAGTGCCGTACACTGAAATGACATTACATTGCTGCATTATAAAGCAAATTCTAATTATGAATTACCTAACACATAAAATTCAAGAATTTAAGAGCTTTTGTGAAGATATCCTTCATTGTAGTAGACGGAGTCTCCTAACAGGAAATTCTTTAATTCAGACTTAAGCTCCGCTACATTGTCTACATGGCATCTATGCTCTGGCAGACTGTTTTATATATAGCGTGAGTTATAAATGAGAAAAAATATGTCCAGGACCGCATGCTGCTATGCGTAACACGTGACGCATCGTTGTTAATTTCGTTCTCCTTGGTGTACTGTGTACGTAGAACGGAAACACCTGTTAACCATTGAACGAGATACCGACGAGCCTCACGATCACGACATGTCATTCACCCACAGATACAACACATGACACACCAATGAGCTGATGTGTATCTGCCAGCGAGAAAGAACAAATCCCATGGTAATGTATGGAAATCGTATCAGAACTTGTGATCACGCGTTGCCGGCGGTAGCGGAGTGTACAGTCCCATGTTAGGGAATGTGTGTCCTGTAAGCGGAAAGAGTGGTCAACGGCGGAAGTAAAACAGCGACGTGCGTGACGTGTTTACAACACCTCTGCACTGCTCACTCTGCCCGATACTTGCCGTGTCGACAGCTGCTGACGGCCGCGTCGCAATGTTACTACAGTACCATGGAAAGTTGCACAAACGAGGAATACGCCGACATCCTCCTGACCTACGGGTTTACAGAGAGGAGAGCTTACGTTGCAAGGCAACTGTATAACGAACGGTTTCCTAGCCGGCGCCTTCCATCCGCAAAAACGTTTTATTCTCTGTACAGGCGCTTGAGGGAGTATGGTGCATGTGTAGCACCTCCAGGGGTTAGTGGTCGTGACCGATCGTCGGCGTACAGTGCGGATGACGAAGAAAAAGTGTTACAAATTGTTGCGGAGGACCGACCAATAAGCACCAGGTCTCTCGCCACTGCGGTCGGAATGTCACAATCTACTGTTATGCGAGTATTCCATAGAAACCATTACCATCCCTTTCGCATGCAGAAGGTACAGGCATTATTGCCGGAAGACTACCAGAGGAGGCTGGACTTCTGCAACTTTATCCTACGGTGTCAGACCCACGACCAGCATTTTTCACGAACAATACTGTTCACCGACGAAGCCTGTTTCACGAAGGAGGGTATAGTGAATTCGCATAATCGGCACGAGTGGGCGGAAGGAAACCACCCCAGCACAACGATACGAAGGTACCAAAAACGATGCGTGTCAATATCTGATGGGGCATTATTTATCACCTTCTCATAGGACCACAAGTGCTACCAAAAAGGCTTACAGGAGAGCGGTATCTGCGTTTCCTGGATGCTACATTACCGGAATTGTTGGAAGACGTTAGTCTGGCCTCTCGCACGAACCTGTGGTACATGCACGATGGTGCACCCGCTCACTTCCCTTCGAAATGGATCGGTCGTGGAGGCCCTGTAGCATGGCCAGTAAGATCACCAGACCTGAATCCACTGGATTTCTTTTTGTGGAGCCATCTGAAATCTGTGATTTATGAAGGAGAGGTTGCTGATGTCAACACCCTTCAACGCAAAATGCAATATGTCTGTGATATTACGCAAAGAGATATAGACATGTTGGATCGTGTTCAGCAATCCTTCCTGCGAAGAGTTCAGCTTTACCACACACATCGTGGCCATCATTTCAAACAGTATTTATAAACCACCACTGCAGCTTCTGGTCATGTGTTCCTATGTTACTTTCGATTAGTACAGCTGTACTGTATTCATTCGTTTTTAGTAACTGCCACATACTTGTGTAGTTGTAATTTGTACTCTGCATCTATGTACTCGTTTCTTAAAACTAAGTCTGGGTCACAGAAACCAAATTATAAAACATAAATGTACAATAGTGCAGCCCCTCCTCACGTTCCTTTCCCTACGCCAACTAGCCACGATACATAACACCGGCCAGCGTAACTGGTACGAGATAGAAGTAGGCGCAGTAATTACTCGCAGTCTCACGCAGACCGTCGCTTGACGCCGCATGCCTCGCCTTCTCGTGAGCGGCTAGACTACCTGCAACACTAGTATGTTGTGCCATGTTGTCGATCTGTCCCCTTGGCCAATGTCGGTGCACAGTAACACCCAAACGTCCACTTCGTGTTTCCAGATTTTTACCGTTCATTTGCGTTGTCATTTATTGACATAGGAACATTCGGAAAACGAATTTATGTTTGTAGCTTAGTGAGTGACAATTTGTACAACATATCTTTCCTCATGACTGACTCTGTACATGTACAATACTATCCATTAAAATTGCTACACCACGAAGATGACATGCTACACACGCGAAATTTAACCGACAGGAAGAAGATGCTGTGATATGCAAATGATTAGCTTTTCCGAGCATTCACACAAGGTTGGCGCCGATGGCGACACCTACAACGTGCTGACATCAGGAAAGTTTACAACCGATTTCTCATACAACAACAGCTGTTGACCGGCGTTGCCTGGTGAAACGTTCTTGTGATGCCTCGTGTAAAGAGGAGAAATGCGTACCATCACGCTTCCGACTTTGATAAAGGTCGGATTGTAGCCTATCGCGATTGCGGTTTATCGTATCGCGACATTGCTGCTCGCTTAGGTCGAGATCCATTGACTGTTAGCAGAATATAGACTCGGTGGGTTCAGGAGGGTAATACGGAACGCCGTGCTCAATCCCAACAGCCTCGTATCACTAGCAGTCGAGATGACAGGCATCTTATCCGCATGCCTGTGACGGATCATGCAGCCACTTATCGATCCCTGAGTCATCAGATGGGGACGTTTGCAAGAAAACAACCATCTGCACGAACTGTTCGACGACGTTTGCAGCAGCATGGTTTATCAGCTCGGAGACCATGGCTGCGGATACCCTTGACGCTGTATCACAGACAGGAGCGCCTGTGAGGGTGTACTCAATGACGAACCTGGGTGCACGAATGGCAAAATGTCATTTTTTCGGATGAATCCAGGTTCTGTTTACAGCATCATGATGGTCGCATCCGTGTTTGGCAACATCGCGGTGAACGCAAATTGGAAACGTGTTTTCGTCATCGCCATACTGGGGTACTACCCGGCGTGATGGAATGGGGTGCCATTGGTTACACGTCTCGGTCACCTCTTGTTCGCATTGACGGCACTTTGAACAGTGCATATTACATTTCAGATGTGTTACGACCCATGGCTCTACCCTTCCCTGCGAAACCCGACATTTCAGCAGGATAATGCACGACCGCATGTTTCAGGTCCTCTACGGGCCTTTCTGGATACAGAAAATGTTCGACTAATGCCCTTGCCAGCACATTCTCAAGATCTCTCACCAATTGAAAACGTCTGGACAATGGTGGCTGAGCAACTGGCTCGTCATAATACGTCAGTCATTACTCTTGATGAACTGTGGTATCGTGTTGAAGCTGCATGCGCAGCTGTACCTGTACACGCCATCCAAGCACCGTTTGATTCAATGCCCAGACGTATCGAGGACGTTATTACGGCCAGAGGTGGTTGTTCTGGGTACTGATTTCTCAGGATCTATGCACGCAAATTGCGTGAAATTGTAATGTCAGTTCTAGTATAATATATTTGTCCAATGAATACCCGTTTATCATCTGCGTTTCTACTTGGTGTAGCAATTTTAATGGCCGGTAGTGTATGTGTGATTTTGAATCCTTTTTTCACTAATGTTAATCCCTTGAAGTCTTTGTTACCGTTTTCGATACTAGTGTCATATTCGCGCTTTTCACTATTATTTGTGAAATATTTTGGACCATATAGGTGCACATAAACGAGAGAAATGGTCTTGACTGTAGAACAAAGGAAACTGTATTTCGTCGGGTACCATTCTCTGGCCGCAAATGGATTTTGGGAAAGAGAAAACTGAGTAATCTGTAATAAAAGACTGATTTTTTTACTGGTGACAGTCATATCATTCATTTTGTTTCAGCTGCATACTTTGCGCCACATTCGGAATATATTGTGTTCAACATCATGTATTTGTCACAGGCATATGAAAATAAAATCCGCTGAAATAATCAGTAGCTATTGTTGCAACTGTTGTTGTTGTTACATAGCGCTGCAATCCTGAGATTGTG
This sequence comes from Schistocerca nitens, assembly GCF_023898315.1. Classification (NCBI taxonomy): domain Eukaryota; kingdom Metazoa; phylum Arthropoda; class Insecta; order Orthoptera; family Acrididae; genus Schistocerca; species Schistocerca nitens. The sequence continues at coordinate 1,064,520,951 of NC_064614.1, read as the reverse complement.
GAGTTATGCAATATTGCGATTTCAGAGTTCCAAACATCGTCTGTAAGCATTTTCTGCAGAAATAATTACATTATATTGCGGGACCGCACCGCAACAGTAGCTTGCTGCAGAATTTACTAAATTTTACTACAGGGCATCATTTGTGACTGCACATCAACATTAACTGTGTTACTACAGTAATGGAGGATGTTAAACAAGGTCAAAGCATTTGAATGAATAGTTTTGATATCACTGTATATGATCTTTTGTATGTTTTTATTTCTTTTAACATGTGTTTTCGTATTTACTTTTTTCATGCGTGTTACTGTCCGTTATCTGTCACACACTACTGACTGCAGTAAATTGTTGAGTGTCCTTTTTCACACGAAATGTTGTAATTGATTGTTACGTAATTGCCTATCAGTGCTCTCAATACACCAAAATAGTGGCAGAATCCCCAACTTTCGACAGAACTCTCAGCGTGTTACAGGCTCAAGTACCCGCCTGAAGGATCAATAACGACATGTCGTTATTTGCAGTCCAATACGTGCTGTTGCTCAAAGAACAATTGATTTATTCGACAAATACGGGAACTGTGGAGATTGGGCATTTTCCATGTGAATGTGTTTTTTGGGTGTGAAGTAATTACAATAGGAGACACCAAGATCAATGTGGAAAGATTTCGTACTACTGATCCAACTTCATTCGTGCATATAAAACAAACAGAAACGACAGTGAACTTATTGGCAGAACCTGAAATCATTGTTTAGCCGGCCGCGGTGGCCGAGCGTTTCTAGGCTCTTCAGTCCGGAACCGCGCGACTGCTACAGTCGCTGATTCGAATCCTGCCTCGGGCATGGATGTGTGTAATGTCCTTAGATAGATTTAGGTAGTTCTAAGTTCTAGGGGACTGATGACCTCAGATGTTAAGTCCCATAGTGCTCAGAACCATTTGAACCATTTGATATCATTGTTTAATGGCTCTGGTTGCGCAATAAAAATAAACTTATTGAAAATATTGTCATCAATACATGTAGAAAAATGTGATTCAATGGCAAGCTATGTAAATCAACTAGCATAATGGTTAAAAATTATGTGGAATTGGTATTGCGATTAATGGTGAATGGATTGGTGATTATTGTTAACTGTATTACCGGAAATATACAGTCAGGAGCCGCCCGTTGTGACCGAATGGTTCTAGGCGCTTCAGTTTGGAACGGCGCAACCGCTACGGTCGCAGGTTCGAATCCTGCCTCGGGCATGGGAGTGTGTGATGTCCTTAGGTTAGTTAGGTTTAAGTAGTTCTAAGTTCTAGGGGACTGATGATCTCAGATGTTAAGTCCCATAGTGCTCAGAGCCATTTGAACCATTTTTAAATGTGTGAAAAATTTCAACGGCTGGAGATTAGCAAGGAACGAAAACCAAAACAGTGAGAACAGGTAATGGCAAAGAACTCTTTTGTGTGAGTTTTGACAGTGTGCTGAAAAATCATGGGAATTTATATCGGATGACTGACATTTGTACGCCTGAACAAAATGGTTCAGCAGAAAGGATGAACAGAACTGTAACAGAAAAGGTAAGATGTCTGTTTGTAATGGTACTTGAATTACGTAACCATTACGGCACCTCACCTCAACCTCTCGATACCAGCAGTATTCTACTGTGTTTCTGTAATGTAGTTAACATATTTCTGAGACAACATTCAGATTTGATTTCATTAATGTAGAGGTCCTTTGATACATTGATATGTTTATATTGCAATGATATTATTCTTATGTGAATTCTTTCTTTTGTCACTATGATCTTTGGCGTACTTGTAACTGATTTTGGGCGCGTAAGCGGTTATTTGGGAGCCAAGTCTTGGTCGTCATGTTGAAAAGGCGCAAATTGTAGTCAGTTTATAAAATGTGAACGTGAACAGTGAGGAAGATATTTTCAAGTATGTTTTATATTGTGAAGTGATGTTTTGTGAGTTACGTGATATTGCAACAAAAGTAATAAAAAAGAATTGTAACTTAAATTCGGAGTGCTGATTTTTTTTTTTACATCACAATTGTGCTAACTTGCAAAAGTTTAATCTTCAAGAATGGTTTATGAAACACATCTATAAAACTTTTGAATATCGCAGAATAACACCTAGGCCTCTTTGCATCCGAGCTTGGAATCATCACTACCTAGATTTTCGACGATTGAGCCATGAGTTCACAACGAGACCAGCGTGGGAAACACCAAAAGATGAGTGCCCACTTTATCCATTATTTCATGAAATGACTTTACTAACTGTGCTCTAATGACACCTGCCACCTAATATAACTTTGTTGTTGCCCGAAGATGCAATATTTAGCAGCGTGAGCAACACTACAAATCGTAATTAATTTTTTACCTTTGTTGTGGTAGGGTTGTTAGATGTTATTTGATGGTATATTTGATAATAGGAAGCAAGGTCGTGATACATACTTTCAAAGTTAAGGATACATAGCAACTCCACAAAAGATTATGGGCTTTATTATCCTGAAGCAAGTGACGTACGAAGGCGCAAAGTTCTGACTATAATGTAAAATGTTAATGATGCAGAAATTGAAATAAAGAATCAGTAAGAAATCATAAGTTCAATGGAGAAAGATGATGAAAAAGTGTGGAAGACGCAACAACAGTATACGGAGTCCATTCCACACCTGATGCAGCGGAATGGAGACATGATTTGGATGAAGAGATAGAAGTATTTGTAGACACCAACGCTTAGGAAGTGGTAAATCTTCCAGGCAGAGCTAATCCTGTGCAGTATGAATAGGCGCTCAATAAAATATTAATAGTTAAGGTAAAGTGCAGCATAGTGGTAGGTTAATTTCAAAAGCATTCACTCAGAAACCTAGAACTGATGAACCTTTTCTGCTGTGGCAAGGCATTCTTCACTTAGACTTTCAACGGCTTTATCTGTTGAAATAGGCTTAAACGTCGCTAATCTTGATGTGAAGACGGTTTTTTTTAAAGCTGTATTTTCAAAGAGGAAACTTTTCTAAAGCAACGTGAAGAGTTTAACATCTACAATCATAAAAGAAAAGCCTGGAAATTAAAAAGGGTAATGTATCGGCTAAAATAATCGTGGAAGTGACGTATGAACCTGTTTAGCCAACAAAAGGTCTAGACTAGAACATTATTTGTTTGTAAATCGTAAGGATAAAGGCTTAATTATTACGATAGCTATATACGTTGGTGATTTATTTTTCACATTATTCTTGTGACATTGAATCTTGAAACATACGCCAACTTTGGGGCTTCATTGTAAAAGATTTACGAATAGCTAAAAATTGTTTAGTGACGGAAATCTGATGTATTAAAATGAGTGGAGTGTTAGCTTTAAGTCAAAAGAAGTACACTGTTCAGCTACAGGAAAGTTAAGAGAATTTTGAAATATCCGAAGGAAACTAAGACTTACTGTCATGTCTATAGTTTAGAAAAGGAAATTTATGGTTACGCAGTTCTGCAGATGCAGATTCGAAAAATGATTCTTTGGACGGGAATTCATTCACTAGCTGCATTTTTAAATTGTGTGGCTCTGAAGTTTCGTGACAAGGAGATAAGCAGAAAACTGTTGCTCTTTGTAGCATAGAGCTGAGTATATGCCTCTTCCTGAGGCTTGTCGAGAGCCTATTTATTTTAGAAACGTGTCACATGAAGTGATAAACCATAAAAGTGTGTAACTTCCGACATGATAATCAGAACACACTAAATTTGTTCGTTGATACATCAAATCATTAAAGGTCGAAGCATATTGACATTTGCCGTCATTATGTATGGGAATCTGTATCCAACGAAGTTGTAAATGATATGCCAGCAGCTATAATGACAAAATGATAGAGAAACGAAAAACACTATGGATTTATCGACTGTGTGTATCTAGGAATTTTGCTAAGAGGGTTTTGTAAGAGCTTTGAAGGAGAGTTGTAATGCATGATCAGGGCATTTGAACGAACATGTATGGTCTCGTTATATATATATATGATTTTTTGTATAACTTTCTTTCTTTTAGAATGTGTAGATTTTCCTTTGCTTGTGTCATGTATATAAGTGTTCGTTGTATACCACGCAGTAAGCTGTTGAGTGGAGTAAAAGGTGCGAGTTCTTTCTCGAATAAAGTGTCCGTAATAAAGTGTAAGTAATATGCCTACCAGCGATAAAACATTCTCGGGTTTCAAGCAGCGACAAGTGGTTTACTGCCCACGAGCTTACGGCAGATATCCCCTGTGCCATTGTCAAGTGGATGACTCTCGTGTGATTGTCATTGCCGTGCTTATATAGCCGCGACGTTACACACCACACAAATACTCTTAGAAAGGACTTCCTGACACTTAAATCTATACTCGATGTTAACAAATTTCTCTTCTTCAGAAACGATTTTCATGCCATTGCCAGTCAATATTTTATATCGTCTCTTCCTCGACGACCATCTGTTAGTTTTCATCCCTAATAGCAAAACTCATGTACTACTTTACGTGTCTCATTTCCTAATCTAATCTCCTCAGCATCACTTGATTTAATTCGACTACATCCCATCATCCTCGTTTTGTTTTTGTTGATGTTCATCTGATACCCTCCTTTCAAGATACCGTCCATTCCGTTCAATTGCTCTTCCAGGTCCTTTGCTGTCTCTGACAAAATTACAATGTGTAAGTAGGCTGTTTAGGTTTTTATGTTGGTAACGCCATGTAATGCTCTGTATGAAAATCACTGACTGTGCTGTGTGTAGTCTGTGGCTGGTTGGACTCATTGTTGGAATATTCGCTTGTGTGGTGTTGGGCAGTTGGATGTGAACAGCGCGTAGCGTTGGGCAGTTGCAGGTGAGCCGCCAGCAGTGGTGGATGTGGAGAGAGAGATGCCAGAGTATTGAGAGGTTACTATAAGCGGACGATCTGGCCGTGTGTCCACCAGAAAAAGGAAATTTGTAAAGATGGATGTCATGAATTGATAGATACATATATGATGACTTTTGAACATTATTAAGGTAAATACATTGTTTGTTCTCTACCAAAATCTTTGATTTGCTAACTATGCCTATCAGTAGTTAGTGCCTTCAGTAGTTAGAAGTCCGCAGCTCGTGGTCGTGCGGTAGCGTTCTCGCTTCCCACGCCCGGGTTCCCGGGTTCGATTCCCGGCGGGGTCAGGGATTTTCTCTGCCTCGTGATGACTGGGTGTTGTGTGCTGTCCTTAGGTTAGTTAGGTTTAAGTAGTTCTAAGTTCTAGGGGACTGATGACCATAGATGTTAAGTCCCATAGTGCTCAGAGCCATTTGAACCAAGTAGTTAGAATCTTTTATTTAGCTGGGAGTATTGGCGCTCGCTGTATTGCAGTAGTTCGAATAACGAAGATTTTTGTGAGGTAAGTGATTCATGAAAGGTATAGGTTGTTGTTAGTCAGGGCCATTCTTTTGTATGGATTATTGAAAGTTAGATTGCGTTGCGCTAAAAAAAAATAGTGTGTCAGTTTAGCTATGATCAGAATATGTAAAGAGAGAACTGTCTGAGTACGTTCCATTTTTCTCATCTGTTTGAAAATCAAATAACGTAAGAGGTTTTCCAGCACCGTCATTCATAATTTTTCCTAGATGGACATTTCAAATGTCATCGGCAAACATCAAAGTTTTTATATCTTCTCCCTGGACTTTAATTACTACTCCAATTTTTTTCTTTTGTTTCCTTTGATACTCGCTGAATATAAAGATTGAATAACATCTGGGATACGCTACAACCCTGTCTCACTCCCTTCTCAAACACTGCTTCCCTTTCCTTCCCCTCAACTCTTATAACTGCATCTGGTGTCTGCACAAATTGTAAACATCCTTTCGCTCCCTTTGTTTTACCGCCGGCACCTTCGAGAATTTGACAGAGAGTATTCCAGGCAACATTGTCAGAAGCTTTCTCTAACTCTACAAATACTAGAAACGTAGGTTCGCCTTTCCTTAACCTATCTTCTATGAGAAGTAGTAGGGTCAGCTTTGCCTTGCGTGTCCCTACATTTCTCCGGAATCCAAACCGATGTTCCCGAAGGTCAGTTCCTACCCGTTATTCCATTCTTCTGTAAAGGATTCGTGTTAGTATTTTGCAGCCGTGATTTATTAAACTGATAGGTATTTTTGACATCTGTCAGTACCTGCATTCTTTGGAATTGTATTACACAAGAGCCAAAGAAACTTGTACACCTGCCTAATACCGTGTACGGCGAGCACGCTAAAGTGCCTCAACACGACGTGGACTCGACTAACGCTTGAAGTAGTGCTGGAGGGAACTGACACCATGAATCCTGGTGGGCTGTCCATAAATCCGTAAGAATACGAGAGGGTGGAGATCTCTACTGAACACCACGTTGCAATGTATCCCAGATAATCTCAATAACATACATGTCTGAGAAGTGTAGTGGGCGGTGGAAGTGTTTAAATTCAGAAAAGTGTTCCTGGAGCCAGTCTGTAGAAATTCTGGACGAATGGGGTTTTGCATTGTCGTGCTGGAATTTCCCAAGTTCTTCGGAATGCACAATAGACATGAGTGAGTGCAGGTGATCAGACAGGATGCTTACGTACATGTCACATGTCAGAGTCGCATGTAGAAGTAGCAGGTGTTGCATATCACTCCAAATGCACACGCCCCACACCATTACAGAGCCTCCACCACCTTGAACAGTCCCCTGCTGATATGTAGGGTCCATTGATTCATGAGGTTGTCTCCACACCCTAACACGTCCATCCGCTCGATAAAATTTGAAACGAGACTCGTCCGACAGGCAACATTTTTTCCAGTCATCTACAGCGTAATGCCGGTGTTAATGGGCCAGGTGAGACGGGAACCTTTGTGTCGTGCAGTCAACAAGGGTACACGAGTGAGACTTCAGCTCCGAACACCCATATCGATGATGTTTCATTGAATGGTTCGCACGCTGACACTTGTTGATGGCCCAGCACTGAAATCTGCAGCAGTTTGCGGAAGGGTTGCACTCTGTCACGTTGAATGATTCTCTTCAGTCGTCATTGGTCCCGTTCTTGCAGCATCCTTTTCCGGCAGCAGCGATGTTGGGGTCTGGTGTTTTACCGGATACTCATGGTGCACTCGTGAAATGGTCGTACGGGAAAATCCCCACTTCATCGCTATCTCGGAAATACTGTGTCCCATCGCTCGTGCGCCGACTCTAACCACATTCAAACTCATTTAGATGTTGATAACCTGTCATAGCAGCACCAGTAACCGACCTAACAACTGCGCCAGAGACGTGTTGTCTTATTGTGTAGGCGTTGTCGCCCGCAGCCTGTTTACTTTGTATTTGAATAGCACGCCTATACCAGTTACTTTGGAACTTCAGTGTAGGCTATATTCTTTTTGAAGTCTGGGGCAATTTCGCCGGTCTCATACATCTTGCTCACCAGACGCAAAAGGTTTTTCATGGCTGGCTCTCCCTAGACTATCAGTAGCTCTAACGGAATGTTGTTTACTCCCAGGGCATTGTTTTGACTTAATTCTTTCAGTGCTTGATCAAATTCTTCACGCAGTATCATATCTCCCTTCTAATCTTCTTCTACGTCCTCTTCCATTTCCATAACACTGCCCACAAATACATCTTCCTTATGTAACCCCTCTATATACTCTTTCCACCTCTCTGTTTTCCCTTCTTTGCTTAGGACTGGTTTCCCATCTGAGCTCTTGGTATTCATAAAGGTGGTATTCTTTTCTTCAAAGACCTCTTTAACTTTCCTGAAGGCAGTATCTGTCTTATCCCTAGTGATACGTGCTTCTACATCCTTACACTCGTCATCTAGCCATTCCTGCTTACCCATTTTGCGCTTTCTGTCGATCTCACTTTTAGGCGTTCTTTATTGCGTTTCGCCTGCTTCATTTACTTCATTTTTATATTTTCTCCTTTCCTCGATTAAACTCAAGGATTTATAAGGTAATTCCTTATTCTTACAAAAATCTTTCCTTTATACAATGACTTTCAACATACATCCGAATGTTTACTTACTTTTGCTGCGGTGCTGGAATTAAATTATTCCTCATAAAATTCTCCGTTAAATGGTTTCCTTGCGGGCTTCAGATAGAAAAACGAAATAATTTTTTCATTTAATTGGAAAAGTAAAATATTTTTCCATTCAATTTTTTTAATCTAATTTCAGATGTACTTTATACTTTGGGGTAAATAGCAAGATAATATTTTATGCTGGACTGTGTTATTCTTTTCTTTTCTGCCGTACATACACTTGCTGTCTTAGAGTACTCCAGCAGTCCCCACCTTAAAGCATTCTTGGCCTTTCCCAAAAATTAAAAATTGAAACTAGATGCCACAGCCACTTATACTCTATTTCTTAAAGAGTGAAGCAATAACACATCCATTTCAGGCCTTGTTGTCTCAGTACTCTTAAATATCCCCAATAAACTGGCTACAAAAATCAATGAACACTCGAAGCAGCATTTTCTTAGAGAAATGCTAGTAATACTGTTTCTTGATTCCTATAGTTCCAAAAAATCTACCTGCAAATTGGGTAACAACAAATAAATGTTTGTTACGTGGAATTCAATATTACATACTTACTACCACGTCTCAGACTACCCAGTAACATCCATTGCACAATCCTAATCCCACTGAGTCTATTTTAGTACTCAAAATAACCTACTATGACAATACTGAACGACAAGACAGCCATTTTTGCCACTAGACACTATGCTTTCTGTGGATGCGACCAGTTTCGGATAATAGCCATACAATTAGTGAGGCACCAACTTCCCGTTAAACACATCTACAAACCTGTTTGAGACGTAAATTACTTCCGTGATCAATTAATGATCACTATTTCTTCGCAATATCGTAGTCTAGTACATGGACTAAGCACTACTACTGTAAGCAATAGTTTCGTCTCTTCTAACCTTGGAGGAAAAAAAAGGACGTTAATTGGAACTCAGTTACTAAATACAGCACGATGCACCCAATTATACCCCCAAGAAAATCTTCAGTATTACGAATTATTATTAGTAGATTACCATACTTTTCAGTCCAACAGTGTTCTAAAACAACCATTCCGATCATATCTCACCAAAGTACCAGAAGTGCAAAGTCCATGGGAAACAGAGACCGACGGCAGCGCCCCGAGTGGCCTGGCAGTGAACTTAGAATTCTGGAAAATATGGCGCCACAATCTGTATTCTTGCTTTGCGAAAGTACCAAATGATCAAATTTTTCATTTATTTTTTATGGTCTGGTAATGTAATTATTTTTTTAACCCAATATTGCAATTTCGATGATGTGGCTTTTATCAAGTGGAAGTGAAGTTCCTAATTATGACTTCTTGTGGGCATTGCACTCTTTGAATTCCGTTGTAAATGTGGTGCTCGTATTCTGCTTAATTTTTTCTCTCATCTGTAATATTGAATGGGCTGAAATTTATTTAGGTTTCTTATGAAAGAGAAGCTCGTTTCGTCGAAAGGTATTCTGTGGACTTACGTCTATTTTCTAAAGCTTACGAATCCGCGTGTGCACTATTCGATTTAAATACTTTGTAAGCACTCCATATCGCTCGTATTCTTCTTTATTTTTTTGTACGTACATCTTCCATAGTCTCGGATTTAATTAAGTCCACCGAAATTTTCTTTGACCTCTGCTAAAATGTACTGTTTGTAGCACCTGTTAAAATCGGAAGTCCCTCTATATGAGTTTCACCCCCGTGACTCTGATCCAGAATATGAACTGTAGAAGAACTAACGAACAGCGTTATTTGGACTGTTTAGCAATTAGTAATTGTTTGTAATGGCTTTCTGTTGTCATTCTTACAGCCAGCTTTGATGCCGTGGAGATTCACTAGCACCCAAGACCCGCAGTCCAGCATCATTCATCCTTTCTGAGTTCAGATAAGCTGGAAGCTCCTGGCTCCCCTGTATACTTCTGCAACATTATATTAGAGTTTTCATAAGTTCACATCAGGATAGACGGTCACGAAGTAGATGAAGTTAACGAATTCTACTAGCTAGGCAGCAAAATAACCAATGACGGACGGAGCAAGGAGGACACCAAAGGAGACTTAGCACTGGCGGAAAGGGCATTCCTGTCCAAGAGAATTCTACTAGTATCAAACATGGACCTCAATTTGAGAAAGAAATTTCTGAGAATGTACTTTTGGAGCTCAGCATTTTGTGGTAGTGGAACATAGACTGAAGGAAAACCGGAACAGAAGAGAATCGATGGATTTGAGAATGCTGAAAATTAGGTGGACTGATAAGGCAAGGAATTAAGAGGTTCTGCGCAGAATCGGAGACGAAAGGAATATCTGGAAAACACTGACAAGGATAACGGACAGGATGATAGGACATCTGTTAAGACATCAGAAAATGACTTCCATGGTACTAGAGGAACTTGTAGAGAAAAAAACCTGTAAAGGAAGACAGAGATTGGAATATATCCCGCAAATGATTGAGGACGTACATTGCAAGTGCTATTCTGAGATGAAGAGATTCGCACAGTTTATTTTGTGCAAGCAACGCTTTACAGTTTGGATATTCCAGCTTCTTAAATTTGATGCATTTAATGGGAGTGGTCCAGATTCCTCTGAGAATAAAGAGACTGGAAAATGGTTCTTTATACGAACTATTACTTCACTTGGGTAGTGAGTTACACTATTTGATATCTTTCTCATTTTTCCTAAAACTATTTGCAATTTGCGTATCTAAAAATGTTTTCACAATTTTCTCGAGGTGTTAAACAAAGCGAGACATGAAACACATATCTGCAGTCTTAATTATTACGGTTACAATAACTGAGTGTGACAGAACAATAAAGTGTTGCAGAGTTTTCCCAAATCATGGGGACCCACTGAGGGAAGTGGCCTCTAACGACATTGTATGTTATATTTGCTGACTGTTTCACGCAGTGTTTCACGCAGTGCAAGAATTTTTGGTCCGAATCAATTTTCTGGCTTTATTGGAGAAAACCGAAAATACTGCGTGAAAGCGTCCTCGTACTCCAGTTGGAGGGATGGGATTAATCAAATCCATCTGCTACCAACGCACAGTCCGTGTTCGCGAGTTTACAACAGCAATTGGCGAAAAAGTAAGAAATTTACGAGCAAATACGTTCGTAAATACCTTTCAAACTCGATAAATGATGCATCGGATAGTTAAAGTTCCACAACGGCTGGCCTGCACATATACATGTAACAGTACTACTGTGCGCTTCGGTTCATTTGTTTACTTCGTTTTGAACAGATAACTAATGACTAACGTGGTTCTCCATTTCCGTTCAATTTTTTACCTTCACCTACCTTTAGTTCTATGTTTTCTGTAACAACAAAACTTTTACGGAAAAAACAGCTACTTGCTAAAACAGATGGAATCAGATATTTTCCCTTAAATTCTGTTGTAATTTTTCCTCAAAAGTGTAGCATCAATGATGTGCACTGTTGTTGCGGCCGACTTATGAAGTGAAATAAGCATTAAAATAGTGTCCATAACAGCTAAAATCAGTTACCAGTCACTGCCCTCTGTATCTTTCCAACAGCTCGGAAGCAGGCATTTTCAAAGCTATTACCCAAGAGGGAATCTGCCAAAGTACCCTCAGAGTACCGGCTCACTTGTATTCTATCAGCATTGTCTAAGGCTTGAGAATACTTGGTTAACATTCAGATTATTGATTACTTAACCGCAAATAATTTTTTAGATGATTACTAGTCAATGATTGTTCCTTCGTTGGATCCACAGTCATGTATAATTTTTGGCAGGAAATTCCGCCCCGTGACTGTAAACTTTTCATTTTTTCACACAGTCATGGTTTCGATTTTAGACCAATTTTGAAGTGCATGTTGAAGTGTTACAATCTATCTGATCCACCAAAGTGACATGAGACCAGAAAGGTGGTTCTCGACGACGACGACACAGGTAAGACTCTTTAACATTTCTACATTCGCTTGAGAACAGCTAAGAAAGCCGAAATAATGATTTTGTGCAGTAAATGAACAACTTACAGTCAAATGGAGGAATTTTCTTTAAAAATAGTTTTAAAAACCCTCAGGACGATGACACATTTTAAAAAAGCTACAGACAAAATGAAACTAGCGTCATAAAAACAAGAGCTGATTATTAAGTGCTTCTTGTACTTCTGTAAGGCTTTAGACGTTGTGAACTTTGCTGATGTGAACTACTTGCCGAACTCAAAAGCGGTTCAGCTCATATCTTACTTCCCACCATCTGTATGTAATGATAGAAATAGTAACTCATAATGAATGGATGTAGTATCGGGGGTGCCACAGGTAACACACATATTCACAGGACACGTACATTAGTATGTTCTGCAGTATGATTAGTATGATTAGAATTTCAGTCACTTCGGTTCAATATGTCTCATGCTGCCTAGTAGGCACAGCGTCCGCCATAGGGCCTGATAACTTGTTCCGTGTGTGATGGCACTGATGCATACAAGGCACGAATTGCGTCCTGTGGTATACCCATCGATGTTGCATTTATCTGGCTCCAAAGTTCATCTTTGGTGATTGACACTGGTTCGAAGCGCTGCACCCTTCGTTTTACCACATCCCAGACATTCGACGGGCGAAAAGTCTGGTGATCTGACGGGCCAGGACAGAAGGCTGACGTCCTGTGAGACCAGAAGGCATGTGTTCGTGGAGCAACGTGTGGTCGTGCATTGCCTTGCGGAAAAATAGTGTCTGGGGTGGTGTGGAGAAAGGCTATCAGTAGTTCTAATGGAATGTTGTCTACTCCTGGGGCCTTGTTTCGACTTAGGTCGTTCAGTGCTCTGTCAAATTTTTCACTCAGTACCATATCTCACCTTTCATCTTCATCTACGTCCTCTTTCATTTCTATAATAATACCCTCAAGTACACCGTCCTTGTATAAACTCTCTATATACTCCTTCCTTCTTTCTGATTTCCCTTCTGAATGGTAGGCACAGCATACGTAATTGAACATGAATGAATGTAAAAATCATTCGAAAAAAATGTTCTTATGGGACTTAACTGCTAACGTCATCAATCCCTAAGCTTACACACTACTTAACCTAAATTATCCTAAGGACAAACACAGACACCCATGCCCGAGGGAGGACTCGAACCTCCACCGGGATAAAAATCATTCGAAAGATCGTATCTAAATTAATGCGTGAAATAGTGATAACTTGTAGCCGATTAGGATTGGTGCCCTTTTATGTAATCACAATTGTGTAGCCGGCCGAAGTGGGCGCGCGGTTCTAGGCGCTGCAGTCTGGAACCGCGAAACCGCTACGGTCGCAGGTTCGAATCCTGCCTCGGGCATGGATGTGTGTGATGTCCTTAGGTTAGTTAGGCTTAACTAGTTCTAAGTTCTAGGGGACTAATGCCCTCATTGAATTCGCATGAATTATTACGTAGTGCGACCGCTACGGTCGCAGGTTGGAATCCTGCCTCGGGCATGGATGTGTGTGATGTCCTTAGGTTAGTTAGGCTTAACTAGTTCTAAGTTCTAGGGGACTAATGCCCTCATTGAATTCGCATGAATTATTACGTAGTGCTGAACATACTATACAACACACTCTGTAAGTTAAATTTGAGGAACATGAGCACATATATTGTAGAACATCCACCACAACAAATATTCACTCAGCCATCGACGTTAAAACTACCATCACAGTTGAAAAACTTGCATGCGAAAACGGCTTGGTTGTTACTAGATAATAATAATAATGTCGTGTGACTAGGGCCTCCCGTCGGGTAGACCGTTCGCCGGGTGCAAGTCTTTCGATGTGACGCCACTTCGGCGACTTTCGCGTCGATGGGGATGAAATGATGATGATTAGGACAAGACAACAACCAGTCCCTGAGCGGAGGAAATCTCCGACCCAGCCGGGAATCGAACCGGGGCCTGTAGGATTAACATTCTGTCGCGCTGACCACTCAGCTACCGGGGGCGGACTGTTACTAGAAACAGAGGTAAACTATCTAAGAAATGAATGACTTCGACGTCATGTGCCACAGTTATACAATTATCGTACTTAACAATATGTGAATATGAAATGGAAGCAGGCAAAGCTCACTTCAAAATATCGGTAAATGTTAAACAAATGACTAAGGAAAATAGAAATGAGAAACGGTAAATGTAATGAAACTTTATATGGATTTCAAATCAAGCCAACAGAGGACACAAGCCACTTGTTATTCAAGATACACTTGCAGGTTGGGAGTTCCATGAATCACACGCAATTATGTGCGTATAACTCCGAGAAAAGCATAGAATGACCTAACCTGAAGGGGAGAGTGATGAAACTGAATGCATACAGCTTCGGTTTGAATGACCTGGACACTATCCTGAATCATTTTCAATGTACTGAACTCGGGAATTTTACAGTCTATGCGCCTGAATATCAGCTCAACTACATAATTCATAGCAAGTTTAATTCGCTATGTAATCTGTTTCATAAAAACATCACAGGTATGAACTGACTACAGAATCTTGCCTATGAGCAACCACTTCGAATAAACGAAACGTTCTGGCCAATAAGCACAAACATGTCACGCTACATGTGACGTTTGAGCTTTCATGGGTAGCCTCCCGGAACAAGTGCGTTTCCAAGCTGTCTGCGAGCATGAACTGTCAACTGCAAGCGCGTTGATTGACCGAAAGCACCCGGAAGCGGTCAAAGGTGCTACCTTCGCAACATCTCAGAGGGAGAGGGAGAGGGAGAGAGAGAGAGAGAGGGGCAATTCAAAGAATCTACCCTATATATATGGGTACCGATTACAGTGCATCTTTGGAAAGTATTAGCAAAGACCAGTTCGTGGGTTATTGAAAGCAAATTATCGAGAAATGAAAGTTCCCTTTTAATATGCAACTTGCAAACGCAAGCAGTTTTATTTGCTCACAAAAAAGTTGCTACTCTTCATTTGACAGAAACGCGTCGACCCCTAATTCTAACCTGTACAGAAGACTCTCTCTTCTGCAGATAGCTTTGGCTTATATCGGTACCAACAATTAAAGAGGACTTGAACACACTCCTGCAGTACGTAAGGTGGTATCGGCGTCTCTCCATACAGTACACAAATATAAAAGGTTAGTCCCTCTGTAACTTAAAAAGAAACTCCTAGAATCCCAAGTATACACAATTCTTGATTATGATGATACTATCCTTAAAAGACTTTTATATGACTAGTAAATCCGGTAGGAACAGACGAATGCTTGAGACCATGTCACACCTGCCTGCGAATAATTGTGGCTACTTGCAGGTAAATGTAGACATTATCACACGTTATTTACTCTACGGTCTACTCAGTCATCCCACTTCTTCTGACGCTATTATTGAAACAGCAGGCTATAAACACTCGCTCTCACTCTGAGGTGACTAAAGTCACGGGATACCGATATACACATGTACAGATGGCTGTAGCATATCGTACACAAGATATAGAACGGCAGTGCATTGGCGGAACTGTCTTTTCTACTCAGGTGGGTCATGTAAAACAGTTTTCGGCCTGATAATGGCTGCACGACGGAAATTAACAGATTTTTAACATCGAATGGTACTTGGAGCTAGACGCATGGGACATTCCATTTGAGAAACAGTTAGGGACTTCAGTATTCCGAGACCCATAGCGTCAAGAGCCTGCCGAGAACGTCAAATTTCAGGCATTGCTTCTCACCATGGACAACGCAGTGGCCAGCCTTCCTTAATGACAGAAAGGATCTGCGTTTCGTTGAGTTGTCAGCACTAACAAGCAAGTAACACTGCGTCAAATAACCACAGAAATCATTGTGGGACGTAAGACGGACTTATCCATTAGGACAGTGTGGTGTAATCTTGCGTTAATGAGCTAAGGCAGCAGACGATCGACGCGTGTGCCTTCGCTGACAGCAAACGCCTGCAGTGCCTCTCCTGGGCTCGTGACGATATCGGCTAGACACTAGACGACTGGAAAACCGCGGCCTGGTAAGATGAGTACCGATTTCAGTTCGTAATAGCTGAAGGTGGCGTTAGAATGTGGTGCAGACCTCACGGAGCCATGGATACAAGTTGTCAACAAAGCACTGTGTGAGCTGTCAGTAGCTCAAAAACGGTGTGGCTGTGTTTACATGGAACGGATTGTGTCCTGTGGTCCAACTGAACCTGTCACTAATTGGAAATTGTTGTGTTCGGCTACTTGGAGACCATTTGCAGACATTCATGGACTTCATGTTCCCAAAAATGGATGGAATTTTTATGGATCACAATGCGCCTCGTCATGGGGCCAAACTTGTTCGTGACTGGTTTGAAGAACATTCTGTACAGTTCGAGCGAATGATTTGACCAGCCAAATCGCCCGAAATGAATCCCATCCAACATTTATGTAACATAGTCGAGAAGTCAGTTTGTGTAAAAATCCTGCACCGACAACACTTTCGCAACCAGGGACGGCTATAGATGTTCAGTATTTCTGCAGGGGATTTCCAGCGACTTTTTGAGTCCATGGCACGTCGAGATGCCGATCTACGCCGAGTAAACGGAGGTCCACCACCATATTAGGAGGTGCCCCATGACTTTTGTCACCGTACTGTATAAAGCAAAGTAGTCTCTCTGCTACATAAATCTAAACATTATTTTCTGTATGAGCAACCAGGCATTCTCACAGTCTTTCTTTATGTATTGATCTTTTTCATTGGGTTGACGAACACTTTTTGAGGCACGACGTCAGAAGAGTTCTGTGAGAATTATCTGATGTTCATTGAACGAAACCGGTTGGGAACTAAGAAACGTACCAGAAAATCGCTGTGGTGGTTTTTATTAGCATTTACATAAACCACCTGTGGAGCATTAAATGATAAAGATTATTTGCTGTTTTTTAATTACGTCGTTATATCTTCTGTTTCCGACTATATTACTCGTAACTTCAAAGAGCTACGTTCATTGTTATGTTGTCCTTTATGCCTGTTGTTGTTACTATCTACTTTTATTTTTTGCTTTGGTAATTATAATTACCCACATATCCTAGATTTATATAACAGAACCACTAGTGAATGTTTGTTGCTGGTCTTAAGTAAGAGAGGACCTGAATACCCAAATCTGGCAAGGCTAAATAAAAAAATAAATAGATGTTTAGCTGTAACACAGATGTCAGCATCTAGCACATCGTCCTTTTAACATTGTTTTAAGCGGCATTAGTCTTACAAGGCTGACCTGTTCCAGGTGGTAGGCAGCTGTTAGCCACACTGCTAGAAGTCCACAAAGCCGTCTAGAGGAAGAGTTCCAGCAGCTTGCAGTCGACCAAACAGAGCTTTACACCGGACCGCCATGTAGCGACGTCAAACGTGACGGTGTAGCCAGTGAGAAGGCGATGAGGCCCTGAAAACTATGTATTCTCTCTGTCCAATCAGTTGCGTTTCATTATTTCTGTATCATTATGCTAACAGAATAATTTTTTAAGAAAAATGAATAGATGACAAATGTCAGAATTTACACTGATCAGCTGGATAAATAAATAAACGAACCTAATAGCCAGTATCTTCACCTTTGGCAAGGATAACACCAGCGACGCGTCGTGGATTGGAAGCAGTGAGATCTTGGTAAATCGCTCGCACCACATCTGCACACTCAAGTCATCTGACTCCCGTAAATTCCGTCGAGAGGTGCTATGACCTCTAACGCCACGTTCGATCACATTCCAGATGTCTTCGGTCGGGTCCAAATCTGGAGATTTGGGGGTGATGTGGGGGGGGGGGGGGGGGGCAGCATACCAACTGGAACTCACCACTGTCCACTGTGATCCTCGAACCACTCCATCACACTCCTGGTCTTGTGACATGGCGCATTATCTTGTTGCAAAATGCCATCACTGTGGGGAAACATTATTCTCATGAAAGGGTGTACTTGGTCTGCACTAGTGTAAGACACTCCTTGGCCGTCATGGTGCCTTGCATGTGTGCTCCACTGGACCCATGGATGCGCATGTGAATGTTCGCCGGAGCGTAATGGAGCCGCCGCCAGTTTGTCTCCGCCCGGCAGTACAGTTGTCAAGGAATCGTTCCACGTGGAAGACGATGGATTCGCGCCCTTTCATCGGCATGATGAAGAAACCGGAGTCCATCATACCATGAAAAACTCTGCCACTGCACCAACGTCCAGTTCCGAAGGTTACGTGCCCTTTTCAGTTGTAGTTGCCGATGTTGTGGTGTTAACATTGGCACCTGCGTGGGTTCTCGGCTGTGGAGGCCCATCGTTAGGAGTGTTCACT
The DNA here is from genome assembly GCF_023898315.1 of Schistocerca nitens. Taxonomy (NCBI): domain Eukaryota; kingdom Metazoa; phylum Arthropoda; class Insecta; order Orthoptera; family Acrididae; genus Schistocerca; species Schistocerca nitens. Next base: position 1,064,502,761 of record NC_064614.1, on the reverse strand, counting down.
GCACTGTGTGTTCAGACACACCTGTACTCTGCCCAGTATTAAAGTCTGATGCCACAGTACGCCGCCTGTCCTGTTTTACCAGTCTGTCCAGCCTACGACGTCCGACACCTCTAACGAAGGGTGGCCTCCCAACTTCAAGACTTCCGGTCGTGGTTTCACCTTGGTTTCGCCACACGTTGAAGACACTCACCACAGAACTCCTAGAAAACCTGACAAGTAATGCATATTCCGAAATGCTCGTGCTGAGCTTACGGGACATCCCAATCCGCTCTCTGTAAAAAACAGATACATCGCGCGCCTCCCACATTCTACACTTGGCCAGCACGCTCACTGATATAGTAAGTCCGGGGGAGTTGCCGCATGCGGTACAGACTGCGCAGCCCCTCCCCCTTCCTCCCCATAGTTTCGGAAAAGAACTGACAGAGTGTCCGCGTATGCGCTTTGCAGTTGCGCAGTAGACAGTGGGCGGCGAGGCATCTGTTTTTGTTTTGTTATGTAGTGGGAGTTTTAACCGAGGTAGTGTTAACAAACAAGGTAAGTCTCTAATCTTGTATGGAAATCTTTTTAGTGTTATGATTAGTTATTAGATGGTGCTAAATAGTGACATATTTTTAAATATCTGAGTAGCCGTACGAACAGTAACTTCTGTTGGGTGCCTTTTGATTCTAGTCCGTCCATCTTGGCTGCTAAGGCCACAGAGTCGTAGGGTGCGGCGTCTATCCCTCTTAGATCGGGATACATGCCGCAGTGAAATCCAGTATATATGCCGCACTTTTTTTAATGGAGATACTTGCGGCATGAGTCAAATAAAAGTTACAGAAATGTATAAGTGGTTCTGTTTTCATTGTATATTAGTTTTAGAGGCTTGGCATGAATATTTTGAGAGTTCATAGACTTTATAACATTTTTTTTTAAATAACACATTTAGCATTTTGCAATAGTCTGTTTTAGCTCATTTAATTTTGCAACAAGGTTGTTTTTTCAGGCCTGATAAAAATGCCTACTTTTGCAAATGAAAACCAGGGGCTGAACCTCGTGGCCTTTTGAATCCAGAAAGACTGAAGGAGGCTATTAGAAGGATTCAAGCTGGCGATATAGCTTTTCGGGAGGCAGAACGATACTACGAGGTACCAGCAAGAACTATAAAAAGAAGAATGGACAAAGGGACAACTGGTGCACCGGGCCATAAGTTAAAAAATACTTCTATTAAGGCATTACTGTAAAACTAGTTATTGTTTATTATGTTTATAAATTATTATCAGGCTATTTATCGTGAAGCTTACATCAAAAACACTTGTTTTTATACCAACAACAGTGCACTAAACTGTTTTTGTCGTATTCTAGGTAGTCTTGGATCTGAAAGTGAAGAGAGGCTTGTCAGACACATCCATAAACTTAGTGATGCTGGATTTTGTCCGGACCAGACGGCAGTCGGAAGAATGGCTTATAAATTTGCGGTCGCCTTAAAAATTGAACATAGGTTTAATAATGATAAAAAGATGGCAGGATACAATTGGCTTTCAAGCTTTTTGCGTCGTCACCAAGATCTATATATTAGAAAGGCTGAGGGCTTGTCAATGGCAAGGGCAATAGGGCTCATTAGGGAAGCAGCAAACAATTTTTTTGAACTGCTTGAGGAGGAGGTAGAAAATTGTAAGCTGAGGGATAAACCTCAGAACATTTTTAATGTGGATGAAAGTGGGATCCAGCTAATAAATAAAAGGAAAAGTTGTAGCAAAGAAAGGAGCAAATGTAGTTAATAAAGTTACAACTGGAGTAAAAGGAGAGACTGTAACCTTGGTCGCATGCTGCTCTTTGGGTACACGAAAATTGTACAATCTTTGATACTTATTGTGTTGACTGTGGCAGAGAAAATGGGAATGAAAACTAATGATAGAGATGGCAAAACTAACAAAAATAAAGGATTTGTTTGCCAATTCTTCAGTGTTTATTTTTATTCCTCAATTATTTTAATTATAAACTAACATTTTAACCATACCTTTGTTAAAAAAATTATAAATTTCAACAAGTATCATCATGTGGCATGTCACTCATAAGGGCGCGGCGTCACAGCCTTAGCCTAAGGGATAGATGCCGCAGTATAAGACTTTCTTAATGGTGAAACATCATGACGAATGAGTGTATGTTAAACTCTCAAAAAATTATATTTTAAGGAAAACTTGTTTGTTTAAGTGCACCATGGGATTTTTTATGAATAATTTTGAAAATGTGCGCCATCTCTCCCGGATTTACCCTACTACATGCACGCGTGTGTCAGATTATCAGTCATTCCTCGTCAGGTGACGCTGCTGTCACCTGGACAGCTTCGTATCGATAGTAGGTCATAATGTTCTTGCTGATAGTGTATGCCTATATTAGACTAGTGCTAAGCTCGTAGCTTTTTCGTTTTTCGTGTTGGTATTCCGATTGCTATAGGTTTATTTATCGATTGTTATATCTCACTTGTAGTTCAGTGTTGCATTTTTACTTTGTAAATTGTCATTCTGTCATCTGGGGATACTGAGTGGAGATGTGAACGCTATAAAATAGAGTTCCAAGTGGAGGAATAGGAACGTTTCCGACATATTCCTCTGTTTGAGTTCAGTAGAGGGGTGACAGCAGCCGAGGCAGCCAGAAACATTTGCGCCGTATATGGGGATAATGCCATAGGACAGCGGCCATCCTGATTTAGGTTTTCCGTGATTTCCCTAAATCGCTCCAGGCAAATGCCGGGATGGTTCCTTCGAAAGGGCACGGCCGACTTCCTACCCCGTCCTTCCCTAATCCGATGAGACCGATGACCTCGCTGTTTGGTCTCTTCCCCCAAACAACCCAACCCAACCCCACAGGACAGAGCAGGGCAAGAATATGGCTCTCTCATTTTAAGGACTATCGTTCTGACATTAGTCACTCTCCACGTTCAGGAAGACTTACGGGGTTTGATGAAGATAGTCTAAACGCATTAATCTACGATGATCCTTGTCAGTGTACGCGAGAACTGGAAAACGTGATGAACTGCGATCATTCCATCATGGCGCGACATGTGCAGGCAATGAGGATGGCTCAAAAATCGGGTGTATGGTACTGCATGGTCTAAGCCAAAATCACAAAAAAAGCAGGTGGCCGTGCTCGTTATCAATTGGCACGTGAACCCAACACCGACCATTTCTACACTGTATCGTTACTGGCGACAAGAAATCGTGTCTAAAGCTGACATAAGGAAATGATAATCTTATGCATCTGGTGGAACAGCGAAGGTGTGGCGTACTATGGACTGATTCCCCGAGGTGTAACCATCAGTGTTGACATTTACTGTCAACAACTGAGGCGTCTTGCGGATGCAGTCCAAGAACAACGACCAGGAAGACTGCCTGAAGCGATGCTACTCCAAGATAAAGCCAGCCCCGCATTCTGATAGACTGACAAGAAACACTACACTGGAGTTGGGTTGTAAACTCATTCTGCGCCCAGCTTATTCACCAGATCTTGTGCCATCAGATTTTCACCTTTTCTGCTCTCTACCGATCAACCTGCAAGGAATTTACTTTCCGGACGAAATGCTCTCCAAATATCGTTCGACGAGCTCTTCGCCTCAAAACTACGTGATTTCTACAGTCGCGAAATCAAAAAGATATCCCAGTGCTGGTAGACTTTTGTGAATAGTTAGAAAGAATATATTATTGATGACTGGAATCTCTGTTATGTGCATCAGTTGGATTTATTTAAGTTATGAAAAATGCTACGAACTTTTGCACCAACGCAATACATAAAAATTACGTTAACACGCTGTCCACATTATATACATTTTGCCCATATGTTAAACACAATGTTTTTAACTGTGTGACGCTTCGGTGCTAGGTAAATATCAAGTCAGCCAATCATTTTTTTCGGTATCTGATATGACATCAGCAACACACATACACTATGGGATCAAAAGCATCCGGACACCTGGCTGAAAATGACTTACAAGTTCGTGGCGCCCTCCATCGGTAATGCTGGAATTCAATATGGTGTTGGCCCACCCTTGACCTTGATGACAGCTCCCACTCTCGCAGGCATACGTTCAGTCAGTTGCTGGTAGGTTTCTTGGCGAATGGTAGCCCATTGTTCACGGAGTACTGCACTGACGAGAGGTATCGATGTCGGCCGGCGAGGCCTGGCACGAAGTCGGCGTTCCAAAACATCCCAAATGTATTCTGTAGGATTCAGGTCAGGACTCTGTGCAGGCCAGTCCATTACAGGGATGTTATTGTCGTGTAAACACTCCGCCACAGGCCGTGCGTTATGAACAGGTGCTCGATCGTGTTGAAAGATGCAGTCGCCATCGCTGAGTTGCCGTTCAACAGTGGGAAGCAAGAAGGTGCTTAAAACATCAATGTAGGCCTGTGCTCCGATAGTGCCACGCACAAAACAACAAGGGGTACAAGACCCCTCCATGAAAAGCACGATCACACCATAAAACCACAGCCTCCGTATTTTACTGTTGGCTCTACATACACTGGCAGATGACGTTCACCGGGCATTCGCCATACAAACACCCAATCATCGGACCGCCACATTGTGTACCGTGATTCGTCACTCCACACAACGTTTTCCACTGTTCAATCGTCCAATGTTTACGCTCCTTACACCAAGCGAGGCGTCGTTTGGCATTTACTGGCATTATGTGTGGCTTATGAGCAGCGGCTCGACCGTTTTCTCACCTCCCGCCAAACTGTCGTAGTACTTGCAGTGGATCCTGATGCAGTTTGGAATTCTTGTGCGATAGTCTGGATAGATGTCTGCCTATTACACATTGCGACCCTCTTCAACTGTCGGCGTTCTCTGTCAGTCAAGAGACGATATGGGCCTGTACGCTTTTGTGCCGTACGTGTTCCTTCACGTTTCTGCTTCGCTATCACATTGGAAACAGTGGACCTAGGGATGTTTAGGAGAGTGACCCGTGTACAGACGTATGACACAAGTGACACCCAATCACCTGTCTACGTTCGAAGTCTGTGAGTTCTGCGGAACGCCCCATTCTGCTCTCTCACGATGTCTAATGACTACTGAGGTCGCTGATATGGAGTACCTGGCAGTATGTGGCAGCACAATGCACCTAATCTGAAAAACACATGTTTTTGGGAGTGTCCGGATACTTTTGATCACATAGTGTACATATATACAATGGAATTGCGTTCCTGAAGTTATAACACTCCTGTCCGCTATTGCTATACCATAACCTTAAAGTAGGAGGCAGGTCGTGAAATATAACTATCTAGTTAAAACAATTATGGTATAAAGCAACAGAGCAGTGTTACCCGCTGAGAGAAATTTTGTTATGTTGACCGAGTTGTACCTAACGGGGGTGGCTTATCGGAAATGAAAGTCAGAATTACGTAAATATTTGAACAGTAACAAACAAAATTTTTGCCTATCTGCACAGTTTAACGGATAAAGAAAACGGTCGCCAGCCTAATTAGGCAAGAGAATGATTAACATTCTTGTTCAAGAAAATAGTTATAAGCAACTTTAACGAATAAACACAACCTATACTTTGTCACACGCGAGTGCAATAAACTGTGACACATACATATGTTTACGGTAAGGTTGAAGCTAACAGCTAGAGCAGCACAAACTATTCGCAAAAATATAACAGATATCGAAACACACCATTACTTTCAGGGCTTGTTCAAACTGAATGGTCTTTATAACATAACTAGAAACATTCACTGCAGGATCATTAATTGGACATAGGTTCAGTATTATTGTTCAAACATTTTCCTAGCTGGCATGAAATTATAAATGTAGTTCACTGCAAAATTTTGAACTGGTCACAGGTTAAGTATCTCTCAACTAAATACTATTCTGTTTAGAATGAAAGTTACATGGAATTCACTAACAGGTTATTTCTTACTGTCTTTTGAATAAAGAAATTATTGTTTTCATTAATAATGGTAAAGGATAACCTGTGGATTTTATTACACTATTAGTATGCACTTTCAATACCCAAAAGAAACAAGTGCTTAGCAAGCATGAGTATATAACTCTCCATAAATGCAGTTCACGACTTTTACTACAGTGAGACACGATGTTGACAAATTTACAAAAAACTGACTCACCTTTTAAAATTTACTACAGGCAGCACTGTGATCATTAACTAAGCAAAACTTTATAAGCCTCAATTTTAAGAACTTCAATTTATAAAAGGAACAGCAAGTTTTACTTTCAAGTAAATGATTAAATAGGTGACTTTGAAACTTCACAAAACTACATTTACTGCCTCCCACAATTTCACTAAATCCACAGTAAATCTGAATATGCCCTTCTCGTCAAAGATCAAATAACATTATGTAATTAACTGTCTAACTTCGAGTTTTCATTTTTTCCACAAAATAGGACACTCGGTAATCGTAATTCAAATGGAGAGGAACCTGAGAGGTGTTGTGATAGGAAAAAATCAAGGTAGGTACATAAATTCAGTTATAAGTTACCTTATATTTGTGCACACTAACACATCCAATAAGCTGATCCTTCACTGTACATTATTATAGCACTCCTTTACAGTGATTGCGCAATGTGGTGGCAGCTGCATGTTGGTAGGAGGATTTGCAGACAGAATTGCTGGACTCTGGCCCTTCTTGGTGGCGATGATAAATACCAAATCCAGAATCGTTCCAGCTTTTTATCCATCCATCCGAGGCATTTGGAAAGTAGCAGAAAAAGCCTCTCTCGGAACCAGCACAATATGCAACATTTACATGGCAGTGCACAGTTTGGTAGCTCGTGCCCGACTGACTCTTGTTCCATCTTTTCTACCTAAGCCAACCACAATTTGCGCGCGCTACACAGTTCCGTTCCCGAGGGGAACACACTACCTCTTATACACAGAATAACTAAGAACCCTAAGTGAGGATCAGCAGATTACATAACAGTAACCAAAGACATTAAATAAAACAGAACATTTGCACATATTGACATATCTACCAAAAATTATTCACACAAAATTACAATTATGTACAGTAAGTTTTGTTCCCTCCAAATGGGACAAAGAATTTAAATGACAGTCCAAAGAAATTGGGTCACTCGTGGTTCGCATATCGAATGTTCGTAAAAAAAACTTTCAGAGTTTCTCTTCAAAATGCAATATGTATGAAATCTGTACAATGTTTAGTTCTTGTGCAATAAATAATTGAAAGTGGTCCCAGACTTTATGTATACCCTGTAGAAATTTGCTGCATAACTAGAACGCCGTCATCAATAACACATAATCACTTGAGTATAATTCCAACTACTAATAATGTCAAACAGCGTCTGGGAGCACTTGATGGAGCAACGTAAACTTCTTGTTTCGCTAATGAATTTCTTCAAGCTGTCAGTGCTGTCAGCAGGGATTGGGGTGGGGGGATGTTATAGCAGAAGTAAATCTGAAACTACACACACCAGTGTCTTTCCTTATCATCTCCCTAAGTCAAAAGCTGTCAGCCAACTAGGAAAAATAGTATCCAGCTACATTTGCACACTAATTGTATCTTTTAGCAACAACCTTGCCTGAATTCCGTTCGCATCAGGCATGCTTTTCAAGTGCGTTTTTGACCATTGTACTAAATGTGGCATCGACTTTCAAGTACAGAACAGCTTAAACGAAACCTCCGTTTATGCATCATACACTTCACTTCTAATGCTTAATACTGTGAGGACTCTAAAACATCCACATTACGTTTTAATTTCTTATCCAGCAATGACTGACCTCAGCTCGTAGCAATTACAGATACCTCTGTTACCAACAGAATATGTAAATAAGTAGAACAGATAGTTACAGAAGAAAGTTTAGCTTAATGTTGAAGGTAGTGAATTTTAAATGACAAATATAACAGTCATGAGCTTTGATTTGTTCTATAACACAAAACTCCCAAAACGCCCGTTCTGGTTATCTTATTGTGATTATCTTATTGTGAACATGCAACAACTGAAATTACTTGTTGCTGGAGTCTACAAAAGTTCTATTGGCAATATTCGTTATACGTTTCCCCACATAAGTCTTTTCTTTGCTTGAAACATGTATAAAAACCTTTGGCATTAAAATAAATATATTATTTACACATAGTGTGGAATCAATTTTTTCGAATCATATAGCTAGTAGAGTGTTCACTTTTCTGTCCTGAAATCGGTTTATTAATATGAGTTAATCTCGGTTTATATAGTAGGACTTTTTCATAAAGTATCCAGTCTTTTTTTATTGTTGAAACCGACTATTGTATCGGGGCGTGCGTGCTCTCTATGTGTGTTGGCAGACGTACTGCACATGACTGATATTCTTCACGACTGCAGAAACAACCTCTCGCTGGCTAGCCGTTGAAAAATGAACACGTGTAAGTGGTAGCCGTCGGATGTTGTGTTGTGGACCAAATGACGGAAAAAATGGAGCAACGTTATTGCATCAAATTTTGTTTTAACCTTGGCGATCCTCGAGCTAAAACAATCCACAAGGTTCGACACGTGTCTTGGGAACAAAGCAGTGGGTACCACACAGATAAAAGAGTGGTACATCAGCTGCAAAGATGGCCACTCATCAAGGAAGAATGAAACTCGTACATAATAGGCCTTCAAAATTCGCAAATGAGGTTCGTATTGATCACGTAAGGGCACTGGTGATGCAAGATAGACGAATTATGATCAGAGAACTTGTAGATAAGGTTAAAATTAGTATTGGATCCACCCACATCATTATAGCGAAATATTTGGACCTCAGGAGGATATCAGCAAAATTTGTCCCAAAGTTGCTAACAACTGAGCAGAAAGAACTTCGCTCGGAGATTGTCCAGGACACACTGGATAACTAAGTACCAGTCATCACAATGGAAGCATCGATCGTCACTGAGAGCCAGAAAAGAGAGGCAGGTCCGCAGCGATGTGAAAGCCGCGCTGATCGTCTTTTTTGGCTCCAGTGGCATGGTCTATCACGAGTACGCTCCAGAAGGTACTAATCTCAATAGGGGGTAGTACCAAAAGGTGCTGCGTCACCCTCGCGAAGCGATGAGACGCAAACGGGCGAACTTGTGGGGAGCGGACAATTGGCAGCTTCACTGCGATAACGCACCCACGCATAGTTCTCAATTAATTCAGAGTTTTTGGCCGAAAAACGCTTTGTCGGCGCCCCTTCTCCCATGACCTAGCACCGAGCGGCTTCTGGCTTTCCTCTAAACTATGAAAGAGACGAAATTTCAGAAGAAGGAAGACATTATGCATAATTTGACGGAGTAGCTGCTCACCATACAAAAAGAGGCTTACCAACGATGCTTCCACCAGTGGAAGCTAAGTTGGGAGAGGTGTGCAGAAGCTGAAGGAGAGCACTTTGTAAGGGACTATCGTCAGACAATTGTATCTGAATAAAGACTGATTTTATAAAAAGAAGTGGGATGCTTTTTGAACAGCCCTCTATATAAAGAAAATAAAAGGAGGTAAAGGGAGCGGCACTAATCTGAAAGCAATGGACATTTAACTATCGAGAACTGATCTTACCAGAAACGCATAAGATTTTATCTGCATTGTCCTGTCTACATCTAAGAAGTATAGCGGAGCAAAACATAATTTTCATTTTACTATAGATTCGCAAGCAAACATAATATCCATAATTCTTGTAATATAAGGGCCTGCAATAAACAATTAGAGTTTCACATACACTCCTGGAAATTGAAATAAGAACACCGTGTATTCATTGTCCCAGGAAGGGGAAACTTTATTGACACATTCCTGGGGTCAGATACATCACATGATCACACTGACAGAACCACAGGCACATAGACACGGGCAACAGAGCATGCACAATGTCGGCACTAGTACAGTGTATATCCTCCTTTCGCAGCAATGCAGGCTGCTATTCTCCCATGGAGACGATGGTAGAGATGCTGGATGTAGTCCTGTGGAACGGCTTGCCATGCCATTTCCACCTGGCGCCTCACTTGGACCAGCGTTCGTGCTGGACGTGCAGACCGCGTGAGACGACGCTTCATCCAGTCCCAAACATGCTCAATGGGGGACAGATCCGGAGATCTTGCTGGCCAGGGTAGTTGACTTACACCTTCTAGAGCACGTTGGGTGGCACGGGATACATGCGGACGTGCATTGTCCTGTTGGAACAGCAAGTTCCCTTGCCGGTCTAGGAATGGTAGAACGATGGGTTCGATGACGGTTTGGATGTACCGTGCACTATTCAGTGTCCCCTCGACGATCACCAGTGGTGTACGGCCAGTGTAGGAGATCGCTCCCCACACCATGATGCCGGGTGTTGGCCCTGTGTGCCTCGGTCGTATGCAGTCCTGATTGTGGCGCTCACCTGCACGGTGCCAAACACGCATACGACCATCATTGGCACCAAGGCAGAAGCGACTCTCATCGCTGAAGACGACACGTCTCCATTCGTCCCTCCATTCACGCCTGTCGCAACACCACTGGAGGCGGGCTGCACGATGTTGGGGCGTGAGCGGAAGACGGCCTAACGGTGTGCGGGACCGTAGCCCAGCTTCATGGAGACGGTTGCGAATGGTCCTCGCCGATACCCCAGGAGCAACAGTGTCCCTAATTTGCTGGGAAGTGGCGGTGCGGTCCCCTACGGCACTGCGTAGGTTCCTACGGTCTTGGCGTGCATCCGTGCGTCGCTGCGGTCCGGTCCCAGGTCGACGGGCACGTGCACCTTCCGCCGACCACTGGCGACAACATCGATGTACTGTGGAGACCTCACGCCCCACGTGTTGAGCAATTCGGCGGTACGTCCACCCGGCCTCCCGCATGCCCACTATACGCCCTCGCTCAAAGTCCGTCAACTGCACATACAGTTCACGTCCACGCTGTCGCGGCATGCTACCAGTGTTAAAGACTGCGATGGAGCTCCGTATGCCACGGCAAACTGGCTGACACTGACGGCGGCGGTGCACAAATGCTGCGCAGCTAGCGCCATTCGACGGCCAACACCGCGGTTCCTGGTGTGTCCGCTGTGCCGTGCGTGTGATCATTGCTTGTACAGCCCTCTCGCAGTGTCCGGAGCAAGTATGGTGGGTCTGACACACCGGTGTCAATGTGTTCTTTTTTCCATTTCCAGGAGTGTATACACTAATCACTAACTTAGAACTAGGAAATCAAGTCTTAAAAGAAAGAGCAAAAAAAATTATTTATCCTTACTGTCATCAGGATTGATTTTCTAGAAATGAAGAAAAAATATTCTGAGAAAATTTGTAACAAAACTGGATGTTGAACAATAACAATTAACGACATTTTGCATTAGTCTACTTTTCCATGACTATTTTACTGGCGGATCTGAACAGATAAAGTGTTAGTTTTGTAAACAGACGTACTACAGGTACAATGATTTTAATCTTTCGTTCTTGTTATATTTTGTGGAATTGAGGCCCGTTTTCACGCAATCTAATATTAAAACTTGGGTATTATGGACCAAATAAATCCACTGCATATCGTATTATCGAGAAAGAGAGAGCAAACGGCCGCATCGTCCATAGCGTTTAAGAACACAAACATAACGCTTAATTTGTGGTCTTAAACTGTATGGGCGATGTGAGTATTAGCACCCGTTCAATAACTTGATATGCTATGGCTTCAGTCGTCCATTCTCCTCGTGTTCCTACATAGGATTACCTCGATATTGGGCTACATCACTGAAATTCATAGAAAGAATGGAAAATAAATAAAACAATATTATAGAAAATAGCCTTGTTGTGTCTATTTTCAAAACAAAGACTTTTAATTCAGAAAACGAAGAAGTGCCCGAGAAGAAATTACAGCTTCTATCTACGTATACATCTACATGGATACTCTACAAATCACATTTAAGTGCCTGGCAGAGGGTTAATCGAACCACCTTCACAATTCTCTATTATTCCAATCTCGTATAGCGCGCGGAAAGAATGAATACCTATATCTTTCCGTACGAGCTCTTATTTCCCTTATTTTATCGTTGTGATCGTTCCTCCCTTTGCAGGTCGGTGTCAACAAAATATTTTCGCATTAGGAGGAGAAAGTTGGTGACTGGAATTTCGAGGGAAGATTCCGTCGCAACGAAAAACGCCTTTCTTTAACGATTTCCAGCCCAAATCCTGTATCATTTCTGTGACACTCTCTCGCATATTTCGCGATAATACGAAACGTGCTCTATTTCTTTGAACTTTTTCGATACACTCCGTCATTCCTATCTGGTAAGAGTCCCACACCGCGCAGCAGTATTCTAAAACAGGAGGGATAAGCGTAGTGTAGGCAGTCTCCTTAGTAGGTCTGTTACATTTTCTAGGTGTCCTGGCAATAAAACGCAGTCTTTGGTTAGCCTTCCCCACAACATTTTTTATGTGTTCCTTCCAGTTTAAGTTGTTCGTAATTGTAATACCTAGGTATTTAGTTGAATTTACGGCGTTTAGATTCGACTGATTTGTCGTGTAACCGAAGTTTAATGAGTTCCTTTTAGCACTCATGTGGATGACCTCACACTTTTCGTTGTTGAGGGTCGACTGCCACTTTTCGCAACATTCAGATATTTTTTCTAAATCGTTTTCCAATTTGTTTTTATCTTCTGATGACTTTATTAGTCGATAAACGACAGTGTCACCTGCAAACAACCGAAGACGGCTGCTCAGATTGTCTCCCAAATCGTTTATATAGATAAGAAACAGCAAAGAGGCTATAAAACTACCTTGGGGAACGCCAGAAATCACATCTGTTTTACACAATGACTTTCCGTCAATTACTACGAACCGTGACCTTTCTGACAGAAAATCACAAATCCAGTCACATAACTGAGACGATATTCCATAAGCACGCAATTTCGATACGAGCCGCTTGTGTGGTATAGTGTCAAAAGCCTTCCGGAAATCCATTAATCACCACCATCTATGACCACCATCTACGTTGGACGTCAACTTGCAGTAACCACTCGCAGACGGCAAGTGACAGCACTAGCAGTGGAGGGCGTATCAAACATGTCGGAGGGATGCAGAAAACATTGCAGTGATTATCGCAATGCGAAAACGGAGAGACTATCTGATGTCTAGTAGGGCAGGATCATTGGGTTATGGACTAAGGGTGGAAGTATTTACGAAAGGCTATGTTTGTAAATCGTTCGCATGCCGCCGTGGTTAGCGTATACTGTGCATGGCGCAATGGCGCTATCCGAAACCGGCGATGTTTGGTTTGCGGGGCACTGAACTGCGCAGTCATCACCACCCGTATAAGGTCCCAATTTTTACACAGTCCAATCTAGCCACAGTCTCGAATGATTATAATGATGATGAAATGATGAGAACAACACAAACACCCAGTCCCCAGGCAGAGAAAATCCCCAACCCGCCCGGGGAATCGAACTCGGGACCCCGTGACCCCGAGACAGCAACACTAGCCCCTAGACCATGAGCTGTTGACCCGAAACTGGCTACGAGGCAACTGTGATGCACCACGAGCCTTAGATGACAGGGGTGAACGACGGCTATGAATATGTGTACAGACAAATAGATGTGCAGGTGTTGAGTAACTGACCGCCCACGTGAATCAAGGTGCTACCAACTGTGTCTCCCCAACGACCCTTCAGCAGACGTTGTTGGATAGGGACCTCCGCGGCAGCCGACAGTTTCATGTACTCATATTCGCAGCTGTTCATTGGCGACGGAGGCTAGAATTTGCACGTCAATTACGCAACTGGGTGTCCATGAGTGATGACAACTGTCGTCTACAAATGAATCACGGTTTATGCGTCATTGGACTGATGGCCGTTGGCGTGTGCGGCGTGAAAAGTCTGAAAGCAAACACCGGCATGCGTTATAGCCAGGGTAATTTTTTTTGTAGCATTCTCTGGGTGATCTCGCGATGGTGGAAGACGCAATTGACAAACACAAGTATGCAAGTATCCTTTGGGACCATGTTCACGCCCACGTGCAATTTGCTCCTCCTTTGCACGATGGCATCTACCAGCAGCAAAATGCGACATGTCACAGAGCTATCAGTATACCTGCGTGATTCTAAGAGCACCAGAATGAGTTTATCTTATATTCTTGCCCACCAAACTCCCCCGGATTTAAAGCCAGTCGAGAATCTGTGGGACTGCCTCAGTCGGGCTGTTCGCGCCACGGATCCTCAGCTGAGAAATCTAACACAGGTGTCCACGGCGCTGGAGTCGGTGCGGCTCCAGATCCCTGTTGGTAACTTCCAGAACCTCACTGCCTCTCTTCCTGCTTTCCTCGCAGAGAACTGCACTGCAAAGGGTGTTATTCAGACTTTTGACAGCAGACGGTCACATTAACGTCACCGGACGGTTATCACTGAAACTAAAAACACTGTTAATTTGTGTAAGTGAAAAATCAGGAAGAAGAAATTACATTTTTAACACCTCTCATTCTTTCTAGAATGAATTTTCACTCTTGTACGGAGAGTGCGCAGCTTTGTAACTTTCTTGGAGATTGAAACTATTTGCAACGTCGGGACTCGAACATGGTACGTTTGCCTTTCGCGGGTAAGTGATCAACCGACTGAACTACCCAGTTACGACTCAAGATTCGGAAAGACATGATGTACTGGAGGAAGTAGAACTGTGAGAGAGAGTTCTAAGTTGTGGTTGCATAGCTCAGTCAGTAGATCACATATCCACGAAATGTAAAGGTCCTACAGTCGACTCTCCATGCTGCACAGAGTATTAATCTGCCATACATTTTTCAAACCTTTCATTCTGCAGGAAGAGAGTGTTGTTCAAGAAGTAATACACTGAAGAAACAAAACACGTAGGATACCACCTAATATCATGCCGGACCTCCATTTACATGGCGTAGAGCAACAAGTCGACGAGGCATGGACTCAACAAGTAACAAGTCGTTGGAAGTCGCCTGCAGAAATATTAAGCGAGGTTACCTCTATAGACATCCATAATTGCGAAAATGTCGCCGATGCATGATTTTGTGCACGAACTGCTTTCTCGATTATGTCCGATAAATGTTCGATGGGATTCACGCCAGGCCATCTCGGTGGCCAAATCTTTCCAGAATGTTTTTCAAACCAAACGAGAACAAATGGTTCAAATGGCTCTGAGCACTATGGGACTTAACATCTATGGTCATCAGTCCCCTAGAACTTAGAACTACTTAAACCTAACTAACCTAAGGACATCACACACATCCATGCCCGAGGCAGGATTCGAACCTGTGACCGTAGCAGTCGCGCGGCTCCGGACTGAGCGCCTAGAACCGCTAGACCACCGCGGCCGGCCAAACGAGAACAATTGTGGCCCATTGTCATCAATAAAATAACCGAACATACCAATTTCCAGTCAGTGATCAGTTGGATCGGAGAACCCAGTCCATTCCATGCAAACACGGACCACACCATTGCGTTCAGTCCGGAACCACGCGTCTGCTACGGTCGCAGGTTCGAATCCTGCCTCGGGCATGTATGTGTGTGATGTGCGTAGGTTAGTTAGATTCTAGTAGTTCTAAGTCTAGGAGACTGATGAGCTCAGATGTTGACTCCCATAGTGCTTAGAGCCATTTTTGAACACCATTGTGCAGCCACCACCAGCTTGCACAGTGTCTTGTTACAGACATCGTGGCTCCGTAAGCTTTGTGGCTTCCTGGGGTCTGCGCCACATTCGAACCGTACCATCATCTCTTACCAACTGAAATCGGGACTCATCTGAACAGGCATGGTATTACAGTCGTCTGTGGTCTAACAGATATGGTCACGAGCTCAGAAGAGATGCTGCAGGCGCTACACACTGCTAAACGATATGTTCGTCGTATGTCCAGAGTGATTTCTGCGGTTATGTCACTCAGCGTTGCTTGTCTACGTAGACGCCGCTGCTCTTCGTCGTTGTGTGAAGTCCATCGGATACTGCGTTGTCTATGATGAGAGGAATGCCTGAAATTTGGTATTCTATGCACACTCTTGACACTCTCGATCTCAGAGTACTGAATTCGTTAACGATTTACGTAATAGAATGTCCCATGCGTCTAGCTCAAACTACCATTCCGCGTTCAAAGTCTGTTAATTCCCCTCGAATGGCCTTAATCGTGTCGGAAACCTTTTCACTTGTTAGGTATTAATAACGGCTTCAGCTATATTTAGTCCTTTATTACTGGATCACTACCGGTTTCGTCGCACTAGAAACCACATCTTCAGGTGTACATACGATTAAAACATTAGAGCGGAAAAGCTGGGAATCATTTTGCCCAATATTCGTTGTGCGCCAAAACAAAACACCGCTAAAAGACAGTATGTCATAGAATAAAAACTGACAGATCTATGACATACCGTCTTTTAGCGGTGTTTTGTTTTGACGAACAACGAACGTTGATTAAAAGATTCCAAGCTTTTCTGCTCTAATGTTTTAATCATATGCTCACCTGAAGATGCTGCTTTTAGTCCCACGAAACCGGTAGTGATCCAGTAATAAAAGACTAAACACAGCTCAAGTGGTTATTAAAACCTAAGATGAATACTCATAGCTGTGGTTGTCCCCCCTACAAGGTTGTTTGCTTTTCATATGTACTACCTGAATCTAAGCGACAGTTTCGCCAATGCGCTGCACTTTTATACCGTGTGTAAGCCATACTTCCGCCATCTGTATGTGTGCATATTGCTAACCGATGACTTTTGTCACGTTACTGTATCGAGGTATAACGTCCCGTCGACAAAACGAGGTCATTAGAGACAAAAAAAATCTCGGAATGTTTCAACGACAAGGAGGGAAATCAGCCATGGCCTTTCAAAGGAACCTTCCCTATAGCGATTCAGAGAAATCACGGTAAACCTAAAGCTATTTTTGAGCAAATATCAGGCTACCTGGTAGTGAGACGGAGGAAGTTTCCATTGGGAATATTTGGGAGCGAATTTTCTGTTCCTTCGCTTGTCCCACAAGCTGGAAACCTTGGAGAGAAGCTGAGGATGGGAACTACACTGGTGGCCAAAATTAAAGCAACAAACAGAAATTTTGAGAAGTTGGGTTTATATTTCCACAAAACGGTATAAACAGGCAATAGTGAAGTACAAACAATCCGATGTAACCGTAAAACTTCATGAAGAGATGTTCGAGTGATCAACATAACCCCTGTTCACACCACTTCTCGATGTTGGTCTCTTTCTATAATTTTTGCGTGCCGAAATCATGTTCCACGTTCCCCTCAGATGCGAATCCGTCGAGAAACACTCTCCAGATCAAATCTGGAAAAGAACACTGGCCCACTCTTCGTCCGTCCAGGTGGCACGTTGACGGTTCCACTCTAGACGCTCCCGTCTGTGAAGACGCTTCAGAGGTACACCAACAACAGGTCTTCTGCGATAAAGGCCTCCCTGTATAAGCCTTCTGTACACGGTTTACCTCGATACAATACGTCCAGTGGAGGCTGTGAAGTCAGATGCCAGTGGACGGGCAGTATTAAGGCAGTATCCTCGTCCCCTTACAGCGAAAGAACGGTGCTCTCTTTCTGATGCAACAATGGCCTTGTCCTGGTCTTCGGGATACAGTTCCGGTCTCTACAAACTGTTACCACATCCAGAAAACAACAGAACGATTTACGTTGAGCCATCGGGCCACATCAGTTTGTCCTTCTTCCATTCTTCGCACGTGCCTCCACCGCAGGGAGTCTGGTAGACTTCACTGTGCCATACAGCACCGTCTATGACTGTGTACACAGGGGTTTCGGATTTGGACTACCCGGCAAACACTACCTGTTTCATTGGGGCCCTATCGTCATCGTTGGCGTGCTTGTTCGTTGACCGGAATGTTATCTACTGTGCAAAACACTATCGTACAGACATCTGTTGACAGTTTGTATGACTATATCGTGAATAGGGCACAGGAAGGACAAACAGTGGTTCGTTGGTTTAATTTTGGACACCAGTGTATTTTTAATTGAGTTCTGGGAAACTGACCCTCAAAAAAATTTGAAAAATTCGTGTACCTGACCACGTCTTTGTTTACATGTATACGATTTTCTCTACATGCGAAGGCGATCGACGATGTTCGTTCGCCGACGAAGCATCATCCATAAATCTTAATGAAGAAAGTCATCGTACACTTAGAAAAGCCATGCGTTTGGCTGGTTCTTGCTGATTCAGGCATACCGTGATTTTTCAGTGGGGAGCATCAAGATAAAATTACAATAGCCCTTGCCTTATCCGAGGCTCTAACCGTAGTAGTAAACAACATCGACGGTATCGAAACACATCGGCGTCATCCGGTACAACTCGTCGCTCCGACCAGTCCATGTGTACGTCTCCGCGTTGTGGAGGAATACAACGGACTCACACATCCATCTGTTATTGCCTATTCAGAATCGATCACTGCAGTGGCACACCATGTGCCAAAGGACTTCCCCACAGCACAACTATTTAGCATTTTATATCGTCTCTGTTTCGGCCATTGTCGCTCATTAAGCTGCCCACATAACAATACCCATCTATCACGATTGTTGACTTTGTGAACCACGAGGTCCGCGATCTGTTGCAATTTTTTTAATTTATGTTAGTGATTGAAAACCAATGTAGACAAGATCACACATGAAATCTTTAATTGGAGTGATTACTAGTTTCGCCTAACAATCTAGCCATCTTAACATCTAACGTATAAAACAGATATTTCTCATGTTAGCAACATACAACAGCTTACAGAACTGCACATAATTCTGTGGTGGGGTTCAGGAGTATATACATGAATTAATTACAGAATGTTTACCATAAAATATTCTTGATTGGTGTTGGTGCCATTACGGCCTCATATATTGTTAGAACCTTTCTTAAAATGATAACATTCGTATACGATTAAAAACAAAAAATGGTTCAAATGGCTCTGAGCACTATGGGACTTACCGGCTGATGTCATCAGTCCCCTAGAACTTAGAACTACTTAAACCTAACTAACCTAAGGACATCACACACATCCATGCCCGAGGCAGGATTCGAACCTGCAACCGTAGCGGTCGCGCGGTTCCAGACTGAAGTGCCTAGAACAGCTCGGCCGCAACGGCCGGCGATTAAAAACAGTTTTCATCATTCGTAGGCAGTGTAATTCAACGGTGGTCATAAAACTTAGTGTCCGCCCCTCGTGGTCTCGCGGTAGCGTTCTCGCTTCCCGAGCACAGGGTCCCGGGGTCACGGATTTTTCCTGCCTCGAGATGACTGGGTGTTGTTGCGTCGTCTTTATCATCATCATTCATCCCCATTACGGTCGGAGGAAGGCAACGGCAAACCACCTCCATTAGGACCTTGCCTAGTAAGGCGGTGCGGGTCTCCCGCATCGTTCCCCTACGCTCTGTAAAGAAGCATGGGACCTCTGTAAAGAAGCATGGGACCTCATTTCATCACATTTCATAAAACTTAAAAATACGTAAATGAGAAGAGGCAGTGAATAATAAAGTAATATTTGCATGAGGAACTAACCATTAAATGACTTGACCGATGACCACGATTTCTGGCCTCCTTCCCCAAACCAACCTACTAAATGACTTAATGTAAAAGATGTCGTTTTACCAAAGGCGTTACGCCGTTACAACTTAGTAACTGACACAAACGGTGTTACAGCAGTTCGTAACAGAGGTTGTGGGGCCGCGGGTTGATCATCATAATAAATAATCCTTAGTCATAGGAGGAAATTGGAATTGTAAATATTGTTCGCCGTCTTTTACGAGAGCCTGGCAACTATTTCTGTGGTCAGCCAGAAAGCGACGGAGAACATACTGACCATAATTCCCACTCTGCAAGTCCACATTCTTGTCCAGCCCACTGAAAGAAATGTTTCTATTCTCTAATTGCTCAGCGGGATCAGGACGATGATTATAAATGAAGATTTTGAGTTCTAATTGATACATATATGTGGTAAAGTTTCACACACACAACATTGTAATATTCATTATGTTCATATTGACAGTAAATCTCTCTATCCTAAACAGCACTATGATCAGTTCAGAGCCGACCTCTACCGTAAGTTCCCAGTAAATTGTCTTTCGCCGTGATTATTGATAATCAAAATAAATGCTCGCCACAAAAGTGGAAAGTAGTTGTCACCACTTGCCACGCGGATTTGTTAACATCACGGGAGGCACACTAACTACTTTTGCGAAATCTAAGAGATCCAGAACGGTGTACAGTCCTCGCGTATTCACTGTCTATTATTACTGAAAATAAGCGTTTTGTAACAGCATGTCTCTGACGTCATCCGTGGCAGCGCGCACTCTGGCGTTTGACTGACGCGGATCTTATGGTGGCTCGGTCCGAAGTGAAGCTTACTCTTGCCTGTCGGGCTGTATTTATATATGTGGCGCAGCGGACGGCCAAGGGAACACCTGCTGTCACCCATCCTATGCACATGGTAGCAGTCTCTAAATGGCCGCTTTCTCGAACACACAGTATTTAATAACAATGGTATGAATCAATTTAGATTCTTCATAATTTTTGCATATATGTAGGTAAGTTGGTTAGAATCACAGAAAAAGTTTTAGCTCGCCTGCATTAAAACTTTGCCGTCTAGAATTTTTAGAACGGAACTGACAGTAGAACATGACCTCTGAACTAGAACTTTAAGAGACCTTGTATTGGTTGTTATTAACATCAAGGTCCTAAAACTTGTTATAGCTGTATTATTTCATAGGTTTCATCACGTGCTGTAGCCAAAACTTTCTAGCATTAATATAGCAGATACTTAATATACTATAAATAAGGACGTTTTTGTCCGAAATTTAGTTGTCAGTAAATTACTCGAAAGCTATTAGAGGTAGTAGCTTAATGGGGTCACGTAGTTATTATTTTTATCTTGAACTGAAGAGTCATACAAACTTTCACATTTCTAAGTCTAAAATTTAGCGCCTTCAATTTTTCTTAAAACTGTGGATTCTGACCAAAATATTGCTTTAATCACGTTGAGACTGGTACTAGTTAATTTTGACATACATCTGCACATTATGACCAATTTCTGGCTTCCTAGCTTTATTATTTAGCGCCGCTATTTTTTTCTTAAAACGATATATTTAGGCAAAAATATTGACCTAATCAATCTGAGACTTGACAGTTTAAACATTATTATACTAAAGCACATGTTGACAAAGTTTGAAAAAGCAACTTTAACTTTTAATTTCATTCTTAATTATGACACAATACTTGTGCGCCAGGCACAGACGCGTAATATGGTGACATGGCGCTACTAGCAGTGAACTGGGATAAGTCCCGGCAAACTTGCTCGCCTCTGTACCTCTCAAGCGACACAGTGCTTGTTTCGCCATAAGGTCATCAAATGTGTATTGATGTGAAGTGGTACTTGTGAATAGCACGGCAGCTGATGTCCATTACAACGTATAAGAAACGCAACATTCACCATATACACAGTACGCCTATGTCTAGTGTGTGCCGCGCGGAGTGGCTGCGTGGTTTAGGGCGCCATGTCACGGATTGTGCGGCCCTCCGGCCGGAGGTTCGAGTCCTCCCTCGGGTATGCGTGTGTGTGTTGTTCGTAACGTAAGTTACTTTAAGTAGTGTGTAAGTCTAGGGACCGATGACCTCAGCAGTTTGGTCCCTTAGGAATTCACACACAGATCAAATGGCTCTGAGCACTATGGGACTTAACATCTGTGGTCATCAGTCCCCTAGAACTTAGAACTACTTAAACCTAACTAACCTAAGAACATCACACACATCCATGCCCGAGGCAGGATTCGAACCTGCGACCGTAGCGGTCACGCGGTTCCAGACTGAAGCGCCTAAAACCGCACGGCCGCGCCGGCCGGGAATTCACACACATTTGAACTTGTTTTTTTTTTTTTTTTTTTTTTGCCTATTGTGTTGCGAAATGGGGGCAGACTTTTGACACTTTGCTTGAGGCGAAAATCGTTAGGTGGCGTTAGCAGCTGGCTACCTACAATTTCTAATAACAATTTAAGGAACAATATGAAAATGTAATTAAAATTAGCTATTTGACATCAATAATGGTTCAAGTCCCCATCCGGTGAAACGGATTTAGTTTTTAGATACTTTCTCTTAGGGCAAATGCCGTGATGGTTCATTTGAAATGGACACCGCAGATTTCCCCTCCTTTCCGTCCCTATGTTCCACCTCTAACGACCTTGTCGTCGACGAGTCGCATCTACTGTGTGCTTTTACTGTACCCACTTCAATATAGGTTTCATTTCTCTGAACGCCAAGCTATTTTCCGTTTTTCGAAAAAAAGGGGATTAAAAAACTTTGCTTAGGTAGGCAAGCTTACTGAGTTAAACGCCTGCGTCTAAATTAATATTGTCTGTTTACAAAAAGTTTCTCGCAAGATTCATTGTTTAAAAATACTAAAACGACACAAAAGTAATGAGCCTCGTTGAGTGACTAGAAATTATTCGTTGCGTTAGTGCACTCCTTGATTGTTCTCTACACGCTGAGACAATTTGCACTTTGCTCGATTCACTAGGGGTTACTTACGAGCAATTTATTACATATATGCTCTTGGCCTACGTTGTACAAGATGTGTACGTTTTCATATGCAAAACAAACGCAACATGTTGCAAATTTTTCTTAGTAAACCTGTTCCTTTGGTGGAAATCCTCTTCAAAGTAGCACCGGTTTAGTTTCACACACGTTTTAATCTACTCATTCCACTGCCCAGAACATTCCCGTATGTCGGAGCGGATGCACCTTTCATGTCATCGCGCGGAGCAGAAGAACACTTTTTTAGGACACTTCTCGTCCTCTGTTAATGACATGATGGATGTTTACGGTATTTGTCACGACCTAAGAACACGGTCCAAGGTCACAAAACAGTCGCGTTCACGCTACAACCCACAGTTTGTTGTTTAATATGCACGTCATTTTGTGACAGGTACTGGAAAGTAAATAGAAATGGATATGGATTGATTCCGTACAGCCAAAAGTCCCAAAGACATGTTTACAAAGAATAACCGCATTATTTTACGACCTTTGAAATATTGCTGCCATGAACAAAATCATTTGTACTTGATTTTGCGTCATTGTCGAATCACTGAGACATATTCCTGATTGTCTGTGGGGAGCTGGTAACACTCCAGTAAACCTGGCCGCACCCGTGCTTGTATCATCCTCTTGTCGAACGTGTACTGTAAACGAACAAAGTCGTCGCGTAGGAAGCCAATGTTTACATTGTCAACTGGAGTAATGGATTGTCTACGGTAAACTTGTCTGAGGATAAAGCACAGTATAGCTGAAAGCATGCAACCGCCTTGCTATAAGCAGCGGTCAAGTCAACGATCAGTCAGGATGCCAGCACCACATGAAGTGTTAAGTGGCCTTCACTTAGTAGGGCTACGTACACGCCCGCCACGAATTCCTCTCCTGTGCTAACCTCTTCATCTCAGAGTAGCACTTACAACCTACATCCTCAGTTATCTGCTGAAAGTATTCAAATCTCTGTATTCCTCTACAGTTTTTGCCCTCTACAGCTCCGTCTAGTACCATGAAAAACATTCCCTCATATTTTAGCCGATGTCCTATCATCCTGTCCCTTCTTCTTGTCAGTGTTTTCAACATATTCCTTTCCTCTACGATTCTGCGCAGAACCTCCTAATTCCTTACCTTATCAGACCAACCAACACCCAGTTAGTTTGATGTATTCGAAATGAACATGAGAGATTCGTTTTCAAAATATTTATGAAGTTATTTGAAGATATTGATAATAAGCTATTAAAAAATAAACTAACCGTAATGACTACAGAGAAGTACAGGGTATCACTAATTTCACAAGAAAATATAATACTTTTTTTTTACTAAAAGAGTTCTTATGAATTGATGGTATTCACAGTAAATGAAGATTCTTCGAGCCACTATTATATTGTTCTTTATTGAGGACACTGGACGTTTCGCACCATTACAGATGCATCCTCAGTTGATGCATTGTTGTTTAAAATACAGTTTTTCAATACAGGATTTTATAAAAACGGAATTTTTTTTTGCAAATATTCTTTGAGATATATGCCAAACATGCATTACTGGAAAACTGAAAAAAGTTTTAAAAATCATTACTCATATGATTAGCCGTCAAACAATCGGGAAGCTACAATGTCCCGCACAACAGTTGCAAACCGAAAATGTTGATCCACTGCATGCTGTTAACAAAAGTAAAGTTGACATTAAGTACAGGAGGTGCATGTTAAACTGAACACATGGTGTGATAAGACTTAGTGTAAAAAATAATCACAGCCGTTACTATTTATGGCTAAAGCGAGTTAAAAAGAAAAAGAAATACTTGAATTAGGTTCGCGGTTTGTAACATTAGTGGTTCTTACGAAGGAAAATAATAGCAAACAACCAAAAGTGCTGATGCGTTTAAGAATCACTCACCATTAAGCAAATGTAAAAACGGCGACTGTTCATTATGCCAATGCTACGGAGAATTAAATTGGTAGTGTTGTGTTGGAAGCTCATATTGGCAAACATCCATACCGAGTTTGATACCATAAATCAAGCGATTCCCTATGATGAAAAGCTATGAAAGTGAATAAATCTAGGCTATATCAAGGAAGAGCTTAGAGCATATGTGGCAGATCGTTGTGGTGAATCAACGACAAGCGCCATGAAAGTGAAAGTATTGTTCCTTACCGAAGTTTTTTGTTGAGAAGCCTTAATAAAAACATAAAATAAGTAAAAGCACCGTATAATACGTGTTTGCTCCGGCAGACGTAGAACTTGCACGAAAAATATCTGCGGTACAGTTGTTGCAGATTGTGTGCGGTAGACTGGGTCTTGAGTAACTAAACCGGACTTAGGCTTGGATAATGGCAGCGGAGAACCGCGACAGCAAGGTCCTGTACATACGTAATTGGTAAGGGTTTGTGAAATCTATCAAAACAAGATGTAAATTTCTGTAAATTTGTGTGTAAATCCAGATATGGGAGCTCGTGTTCGATTTAAGCTCGATAGTTTTACTACAGGAATGAAGCTGATTCATAAACATGTGACATTGCACATCAGGAGCTTTGAACAACAGAAACACATCATCGGCATTGTGATGCCGTACTATAATTTTATCCCCATATAAAGGGGAACGGTGAACATACTCATATTCAGACTTTGTCATATAGACGTTAGCTAAACAATGTGCAAGAGGGGAAGCCATGGACAATCCTTTGTGTGTTTGTAAGTTAAATCACCTAACTTAAAACAGTTGTACATCAAGATAGAGTTAAGCAATTGTGGCATTTCATCGACTTCGACACTGGGGCGCCCACTACGAGGACCTATGTTTTGAGTTCCAAGTTAATTTCGCTAACCTTATCAGTCGGTATATTACAATACATAGTCTTTATGTCAAGGAACGCCATGTTAAATGACTATTTAAGCCAGAAATTAATCTTTCCCTATTGCAGACAATAAACTGTGTTGGATGTTTGTAATACTTATTTATACACCTCACTGACAGATTTTTTTCTGATCGATAATAGACGTCATTTCTTGCATTTATAACTAGGGGGAACACCATCCATGTGAACTTTATCACTGGCCTATGCCTAGATATTTCAGGTTTCGTGGTATTACCATTCTCTTTTGAAAGTTACGAGTAAACAGTTTTGTCAATTTCAAATCCTTTTTTTTTTTTTCATCTTTGCTTGGAATTCAGCATCGGGACTATATTTACACTGCTTCACTTTATTATCCTTAAAAAAATCTGCTCATCAGTAACATACTGTTCCTGTTTGATGATAACCGTCATTTTTCCTTTAACAATGATTGATTCATCGTCCTTATTAATATTGTTCAAAATTACATTCTCGTTAGATGCCCTAGAACAATCTGTGATATCCGTCTTCTGCTGCTGATCAATGCCCTGTATTGCCTTATTCCATCCTACAGCTACCTTATTTTTTTCCGTAGTAGCAAGTAACGCCCCATCCAAAGATGATACAGAATGCGTAATTAACGAATCCATTTGGGGCTGTGATGATCATCGGTTACCGGTAGTGTTCTCCAATGAAGGACTACATAACAGTTAAAACGCCTGGTAGAATCGTTATTCACTGTGAACCTCGCCGATTCACAAGAACCTTTTTAGTAAAAAAATTTTTTGGAGATTCTTAAATATTAACAATGTACTTTCTCTTCTTACTTTCCACTCTCTTCAATGTACAGTGTCCAGTTACATCAATGTGACTTTTAAAAAGCTTGAATGACCTCCTTTTGCAAGGTAGAGAATCAGTAAGATTCTGGAAGGTATCGACAGGGATGTGAAACCATGCTGACTCCAGTGCCGTGGCCAACTGCGCTAGGTTTTTCGACTGAGGATCCATGCCGCGAACAGCCCGATCGTGGTGGTCACACAGATTCTCGATTGGATTCAAATCCGGAGGGTTTGACGAGCAAAGGAGTACGTAAACTCATCCTGGTGTTCTGCGAACAACGAGCGTACAGTGCAAGCTGCATGGCCAGTTGCACTGCTCTGCTGATAGACGCCATAGTGTCGAGGAAAACCGTAAGGATACATGCATACTTGTGTTGATCCATTGTGCCCTCCAGAACCACGAGGTCACGCTGGGAATGCCACAAAACCATTACCAAGTGCTTATCGAATGCAGTTTGTTTTCTTTCAGACTTTTCACGCCGTACACGCCAACGGCCGTGTATCCTATTTCCCATAAGGAAAGACCACAAGTTGCCAATCAGTGGAGGTAGTGGTGTGCAAATTCCAGTCTTCGTCACCGATGAACAGCAGACAGTTTGGCTGCATGAAACATTGACCTGCTGTGGAACTCCGTACGCAGCAACGTTCGCCGAACAGTCATTGGGCAGTCAGTCGCTCAACAACTGCCCGTCTATTAGCCTGTACACATTTCCACAGCCTTCATTCACTCCCGACATTTACAGCCCATTGTGCATTCCAGTTGTCTCGAAGCCCCATTTGGATAGCGCCATTTTTCCATACACGGTATACACTGAAGCGAGAAAGAAACTGGTACAGGCATACGTATTCAAATACAGAGATACGGCGCTGCAGTCGGCAACACCTATATCAGACAAGTGTCTGGCGCAGTTGTTAGATCGGTTACTGCTGCTACAATGGCAGGTTATCAAGATTTAAGTGAGTTTGATGTTATAGTCGGCGCACCAGCGATGTGACACAGCATCTCCGAGGTAGCGTTGAAGTGGGGATTTTCCCGTACGGCCATTTTCCTAGTGTACCGTGAATATCCCCCCCATGAACCATGGACCTTGCCGTTGGTGGGGAGGCTTGCGTGCCTCAGCGATACAGATGGCCGTACCGTAGGTGCAACCACAACGGAGGGGTATCTGTTGAGAGGCCAGACAAACATGTGGTTCCTGAAGAGGGGCAGCAGCCTTTTCAGTAGTTGCAGGGGCAACAGTCTGGATGATTGACTGATCTGGCCTTGTAACATTAACCAAAACGGCCTTGCTGTGCTGGTACTGCGAACGGCTGAAAGCAAGGGGAAACTACAGCCGTAATTTTTCCCGAGGACATGCAGCTCTACTGTATGATTAAATGATGATGGCGTCCTCTTGGGTAAAATAT
This sequence comes from Schistocerca nitens, assembly GCF_023898315.1. Classification (NCBI taxonomy): domain Eukaryota; kingdom Metazoa; phylum Arthropoda; class Insecta; order Orthoptera; family Acrididae; genus Schistocerca; species Schistocerca nitens. The sequence goes on along the minus strand of NC_064614.1, from coordinate 1,064,475,277 downwards.
TCCGGAGGTAAAATAGTCCCCCATTCGGATCTCCGGGCGGGGACTACTCTAGAGGACGTCGTTATCAGGAGAAAGAAAACTGGCGTTCTACGGATCGGAGCGTGGAATGTCAGATCACTTAATCGGGCAGGTAGGTTAGAAAATTTGAAAAGGGAAATGGATAGGTTAAAGTTAGATATAGTGGGAATTAGTGAAGTTCGGTGGCAGGAGGAACAAGACTTTTGGTCAGGTGATTACAGGGTTATAAATACAAAATCAAATAGGGGTAATGCAGGAGTAGGTTTAATAATGAATAAAAAAATAGGAGTGCGGGTTAGCTACTACAAACAGCATAGTGAACGCATTATTGTGGCCAAGATAGACACAAAGCCCATGCCTACTACAGTAGTACAAGTTTATATGCCAACTAGCTCTGCAGATGATGAAGAAATAGATGAAATGTATGACGAGATAAAAGAAATTATTCAGGTAGTGAAGGGAGACGAAAATTTAATAGTCATGGGTGACTGGAATTCGTCAGTAGGAAAAGGGAGAGAAGGAAACATAGTAGGTGAATATGGATTGGGGGGAAGGAATGAAAGAGGAAGCCGCCTTGTAGAATTTTGCACAGAGCATAACTTAATCATAGCTAACACTTGGTTCAAGAATCATGAAAGGAGGCTGTATACATGGAAGAAGCCAGGAGATACTGACAGGTTTCAGATAGATTATATAATGGTAAGACAGAGATTTAGGAACCAGGTTTTAAATTGTAAGACATTTCCTGGGGCAGATGTGGATTCTGACCACAATCTATTGGTTATGAACTGCAGATTGAAACTGAAGAAACCGCAAAAAGGTGGGAATTTAAGGAGATGGGACCTGGATAAACTGAAAGAACCAGAGGTTGTAGAGAGTTTCAGGGAGAGCATAAGGGGACAATTGACAGGAATGGGGGAAAGAAATACAGTAGAAGAAGAATGGGTAGCTCTGAGGGATGAAGTGGTGAAGGCAGCAGACGATCAAGTAGGTAAAAAGACGAGGGCTAATAGAAATCCTTGGGTAACAGAAGAAATATTGAATTTAATTGATGAAAGGAGAAAATATAAAAATGCAGTAAATGAAGCAGGCAAAAAGGAATACAAACGTCTCAAAAATGAGATCGACAGGAAGTGCAAAATGGCTAAGCAGGGATGGCTAGAGGACAAATGTAAGGATGTAGAGGCTTGTCTCACTAGGGGTAAGATAGATACTGCCTACAGGAAAATTAAAGAGACCTTTGGAGAGAAGAGAACCACTTGTATGAATATCAAGAGCTCAGATGGAAACCCAGTTCTAAGCAAAGAAGGGAAGGCAGAAAGGTGGAAGGAGTATATAGAGGGTTTATACAAGGGAGATGTACTCGAGGACAATATTATGGAAATGGAAGAGGATGTAGATGAAGACGAAATGGGAGATAAGATACTGCGTGAAGAGTTTGACAGAGCACTGAAAGACCTGAGTCGAAACAAGGCCCCGGGAGTAGACAACATTCCACTAGAACTACTGATGGCCTCGGGAGAGCCAGTCATGACAAAACTCTACCATCTAGTGAGCACGATGTATGAGACAGGTGAAATACCCTCAGACTTCAAGAAGAATATAATAATTCCAATCCCAAAGAAAGCAGGTGTTGACAGATGTGAAAATTACCGAACTATCAGTTTAATAAGTCACAGCTGCAAAATACTTACGCGATTCTTTACAGACGAATGGAAAAACTGGTAGAAGCGGACCTCGGGGAAGATCAGTTTGGATTCCGTAGAAATGTTGGAACACGTGAGGCAATACTGACCTTACGACTTATCTTGGAAGAAAGATTAAGAAAAGGCAAACCTACGTTTCTAGCATTTGTAGACTTAGAGAAAGCTTTTGACAATGTTGACTGGAATACTCTCTTTCAAATTCTGAAGGTGGCAGGGGTAAAATACAGGGAGCGAAAGGCTATTTACAATTTGTACAGAAACCAGATGGCAGTTATAAGAGTCGAGGGGCATGAAAGGGAAGCAGTGGTTGGGAAAGGAGTGAGACAGGGTTGTAGCCTATCCCCGATGTTATTCAATCTGTATATTGAGCAAGCAGTAAAGGAAACAAAAGAAAACTTCGGAGTAGGTATTAAAATTCATGGAGAAGAAGTAAAAACTTTGAGGTTCGCCGATGACATTGTAATTCTGTCAGAGACAGCAAAGGACTTGGAAGAGCAGTTGAACGGAATGGACAATGTCTTGAAAGGAGGATATAAGATGAACATCAACAAAAGCAAAACGAGGATAATGGAATGTAGTCAAATTAAGTCGGGTGATGCTGAGGGAATTAGATTAGGAAATGAGACACTTAAAGTAGTAAAGGAGTTTTGCTATTTAGGGAGTAAAGTAACCGATGATGGTCGAAGTAGAGAGGATATAAAATGTAGACTGGCAATGGCAAGGAAAGCGTTTCTCAAGAAGAGAAATTTGTTAACATCGAGTATAGATTTAGGTGTCAGGAAGTGGTTTCTGAAAGTATTTGTATGGAGTGTAGCCATGTATGGAAGTGAGACATGGACGATAACTAGTTTGGACAAGAAGAGAATAGAAGCTTTCGAAATGTGGTGCTACAGAAGAATGCTGAAGATAAGGTGGGTAGATCACGTAACTAATGAGGAGGTATTGAATAGGATTGGGGAGAAGAGAAGTTTGTGGCACAACTTGACTAAAAGAAGGGATCGGTTGGTAGGACATGTTTTGAGGCATCAAGGGATCACAAATTTAGCATTGGAGGGCAGCGTGGAGGGTAAAAATCGTAGAGGGAGACCAAGAGATCAATACACTAAGCAGATTCAGAAGGATGTAGGTTGCAGTAGGTACTGGGAGATGAAGAAGCTTGCACAGGATAGAGTAGCATGGAGAGCTGCATCAAACCAGTCTCAGGACTGAAGACCACAACAACAACAACCGTGAATATCAGGAATCTTGTAAAATACACTCCTGGAAATTGAAATAAGAACACCGTGAATTCATTGTCCCAGGAAGGGGAAACTTTATTGACACATTCCTGGGGTCAGATACATCACATGATCACACTGACAGAACCACAGGCACATAGACACAGGCAACAGAGCATGCACAATGTCGGCACTAGTACAGTGTATATCCACCTTTCGCAGCAATGCAGGCTGCTATTCTCCCATGGAGACGATCGTAGAGATGCTGGATGTAGTCCTTTGGAATGGCTTGCCATGCCATTTCCACCTGGCGCCTCAGTTGGACCAGCGTTCGTGCTGGACGTGCAGACCGCGTGAGACGACGCTTCATCCAGTCCCAAACATGCTCAATGGGGGACAGATCCGGAGATCGTGCTGGCCAGGTTAGTTGACTTACACCTTCTAGAGCACGTTGGGTGGCACGGGATACATGCGGACGTGCATTGTCCTGTTGGAACAGCAATTTCCCTTGCCGGTCTAGGAATGGTAGAACGATGGGTTCGATGACGGTTTGGATGTACCGTGCACTATTCAGTGTCCCCTCGACGATCACCAGTGGTGTACGGCCAGTGTAGGAGATCGCTCCCCACACCATGATGCCGGGTGTTGGCCCTGTGTGCCTCGGTCGTATGCAGTCCTGATTGTGGCGCTCACCTGCACGGCGCCAAACACGCATACGACCATCATTGGCACCAAGGCAGAAGCGACTCTCATCGCTGAAGACGACACGTCTCCATTCGTCCCTCCATTCACGCCCGTCGCGACACCACTGGAGGCGGGCTGCACGATGTTGGGGCGTGAGCGGAAGACGGCCTAACGGTGTGCGGGACCGTAGCCCAGCTTCATGGAGACGGTTGCGAATGGTCCTCGCCGATACCCCAGGAGCAACAGTGTCCCTAATTTGCTGGGAAGTGGCGGTGCGGTCCCCTACGGCACTGCGTAGGATCCTACGGTCTTGGCGTGCATCCGTGCGTCGCTGCGGTCCGGTCCCAGGTCGACGGGCACGTGCACCTTCCGCCGACCACTGGCGACAACATCGATGTACTGTGGAGACCTCACGCCCCACGTGTTGAGCAATTCGGCGGTATGTCCACCCGGCCTCCCGCATGCCCACTATACGCCCTCGCTCAAAGTCCGTCAACTGCACATACGGTTCACGTCCACGCTGTCGCGGCATGCTACCAGTGTTAAAGACTGCGATGGAGCTCCGTATGCCACGGCAAACTGGCTGACACTGACGGCGGCGGTGCACAAATGCTGCGCAGCTAGCGCCATTCGACGGCCAACACCGCGGTTCCTGGTGTGTCCGCTGTGCCGTGCGTGTGATCATTGCTTGTACAGCCCTCTCGCAGTGTCCGGAGCAAGTATGGTGTGTCTGACACACCGGTGTCAATGTGTTCTTTTTTCCATTTCCAGGAGTGTATCAAAGCTCCGACATCGTTGCGGCCACAAAAATATTCTGCAAGGTCGGGACCAACGACGACTGAAGACGATTGTTCAACGTGATACAAGTGCAACCCTTCCGCAGATTGCAATGGTGGGCCTTCAACAAGTGTCAGCGTGCGAACCATTCAACAAATCATCGTCGATATGGGCTTTCGGAGCCGAAGGCCCACTTGTGTACCCTTCATGACGGCACGAACAATGTTTTACGCCTCGCCTGGGCCCGTCGACACCGACATCAGAGTGTTGATGGCTGGAAACATGTTGCCTGGCCGGACGAGTCTCGATTCAAATTGTATCGAGCGGATGGTCGTGTACGGGTATGGAGACAAGCTCATGAATCCATAGACCCTGCATTTCAACAGGGGACTGTTCAAGGTGGTGGAGGCTCTGTAATAGTGTGGGGCGTATGCAGTTGGAGTGATATGGGACTCCTGATACGTGTTCATACGACTCTGACAGGTGACACGTATGTAAGCATCCAGTCTCATCATCTGCGTCCATTCGTATCCATTGTGCATTCCGACCGTCTTGGGCAATTCCAGCAGGACAATGCGATATTCAGCACTTCTGCGTGTTCGCAGTGGCCCTACATGATATTAGGCAGGTGCACCAGTTTGTATGGCTCTTCAATGTACTTCGACCACGGCGGCACGCGAATAGTTTACAGATGCAGCCGCTCGGATATACTTCCACCCTTCGCCCGGAGGTGGTGGTCACTCTAAAGTGACTGTGCCTGTATTCTTGCAGAATTTAACGTGTGAGTCATAAATATGAACACGTCCTGTACTACATTTCTTCTTCAACGAAGACTGATGTAGTTGTTGCTTGTCGTCTTCGTACAACCAATATTTTTCACAGCGGTTTAGTAAACACTGTCGTCATAATTGAACAAATCATCGCTGGGATGTAAGGGTCATTCAGGACACAACGTCAAAGAAACAATTGAATTGCGTACTATCTCTCTGGTGAACTATACTACCAGAAATAATTACGACATTTTGTGGTATTGTTTACTATTAACTTTATTTTCTTTGAACAGGAAATTAACCGTTAAGTGAATAACTACAAAGCAACGCCACGCAATAAACTTGACATTACTCCGCACTATTTCTTATCCACAATTTGAGTTGATTAAGACTTAAACGTCGATATTAATTTTGTTGATGATTCCACCTACATGAACAGAAAAAGTTATTTTACCTCATTCAAAAGACGTGCATCTCTCCGACCGTAACCCGAATCAAAACCCTTGTTTCTTAGCGACAATGATCTTACCGAGTGGGAAACTTCTCAAGCCGGTCTCCCTTCGCCCTTCAGAGCTTTTCTGTAGACCTATATCTTTCGCCGCACAAGCTTCCTTTTTTGTTTGTGATAACTGAACGATATGTTATAACGAAAATCAGTTTTTCTTGCATTCATTGGATTTTTTGACGACATAATGCCATAAAGAAGCATTTGGAAACTGTTTTATGGCATTATACTGTCGACCGCATTGAACTAAGTTAGACACAGACCAGCAGCGTAAAATGAGCCACAATGCATTTCACTGCTCAGGTGAAACACTGAAACGGATTCGCCAAACATGTTTTTTTTTTTCCTTAAAACGGTATAACTATGTCAGTTGAACGAAGGATATATTAGTCATCCTCTTAAAACTAGACATTGGTCACTTTGTAGTGTCGTAGACGACGTAGAACTGCTACCAGGCGACCAGGTAACTCATGTAAGTCTTGTTAGTGAAGTGCTGTATGTTAAGATGTCCGTGTTAACTTGAGACATCTAAATATGTCGAAAACGATGAATAGTATGAAAAACATGTTCTAGGCGAAAAGTTAATGACAGTGAATGGGACATCAGTCTGTGCTACGACTGGACACCTGCTAACCACCCCTCCTGCGTGGGTTGAATCAACTTTGTATCTTCAAGTAGACCCCCTCCCCCCTTATTATTGCACAGTCAGATTCCACGCCAAAAGGTACGCAAGGTTTTCTCAAACCATTGTTTCCCGTTCATGGTAGATATCGCTGTAATCAAAAATGGTTCAAATGGCTCTGAGCACTATGGGACTTAACATATGTGGTCATCAGTCCCCTAGAACTTAGAACTACTTAAACCTAACTAATCTAAGGACATCACACACATCCATGCCCGAGGCAGGATTCGAACCTGCGACCGTAGCAGTCGCGCGGTTCCGCGCTGTAATCGACAAATGTTAAGCGTACCTGCCTTTGTCGTTAAGAGCCGACGCATTTGATTCCACATTTCATTTACGATTATGTAAATGTAAACTTTTGTGTTCTATTGGTTGCTACTGATGTTCAAACGTTACTTGAGTGTTGCAAAAAAATAATAAGCTAATTGTGTGGTAACGTAGTTTTCTGTTCCCCAGGGGGTTGGTTGTGGTGAGTCCTCAAACAATCGAAATGCTACCAGGGGAATACAACTCTCCATCTTTGTAATAAAGTATTATGTCAATCAAGTAATGGTGACAGGCGCACCTGTCTTGATGCTCACCGAGATTAAGCACCCAAATAGTGAGAAGCAGAGGGATTCACCGAAATCAAGCATTCAGGTGGAGACAGAAAATTATTACATCCACGTCGTTGTACTTGGTTCACACGAGACGTAGTTTCTAACCAGGCATTAAAACAGCTACTGTACAATCAAATTACAACACTGAAGCAAATTTCGAAAATCGATATCAACCCCGACCACAAAGGTTTACATTTACATTATAATGAAATGTACAACAAAACGCGCCGGTTCTTAATTACAATAACAGGGACACTTGATATTTGTCGATATCAGCGCCATCTACCAGGAATGGAAAAAAAGGTTTGGGTAAACCGTACCTAGTTTTCGGCATAGAATCCGGATATGCAATAAAGTGGCGGTTCCCATTTGAAAAAAAAAAAAATAGAACCTGCAGGGGTGTACTCAACGACGAGCCTGGGCGCACGAGTGGCAAAACGTCATTTTTTCGGATGAATCCAGGTTCTGTTTACAGCATCATGATGGTCGCATCCATGTTTGGCGATATCGCGGTGAACGCACATTGGAAGCGTGTATTCGTCATCGCCATACTGGCGTATCACCCGGCGTGATGGTATGGGGTGCCACTGATTACACGTCCCGGTCACCTCTTGTTCGCACTGACGGAACTTTGAACAGTGGACGTTACATTTCAGATGTGTTACGAACCGTGGCTCTACCCTTCATTCGATCCCTGCGAAACCCTACATTTCAGCAGGATAATGCACGACCGCATGTTGCAGGTCCTGTACGGGCCTTTCTGGATACAGAAAATGTTCGAATGCTGCCCTGGAAAGCACATTCTCCAGATCTCTCACCAACTGAAAACGTCTGGTCAATGGTGGCCAATGGTGGCCAGTCACTACTCTTGATGAACTGTGGTATCGTGTTGAAGCTGCATGGGCAGCTATACCTGTACACACCATCCAAGCTCTGTTTGACTCAATGCCCAGTTGTATCAAGGCCGTTATTACGACATATATATATAACGCTTTCCATGGAAAATTTAAATATACAATCCAAGAAACTTAACAGTAAATGTGTTAATTTCATGTAAAGCATGGTACAACTATTAGCTTAACAGCTCATGCATGCATCATGAAAGCACTCTGTCTTCAGGCCACAAGTGGCCCATCGGGACCATCCGACTGCCGCGTCATCCTCAGGTGAGGATGCGGATAGGAGGGGGCGTGTGGTTAGCACACCGCTCTCCTGGTCGTTATGATGGTTTTCTGTGACCGGAGCTGCTACTATTCAGTCGAGTAGCTCCTCAATTGGCATCACAAGGCTGAGTGCACTCCGAAAATGCCAACAGCTCATGGCGGCCTGGATGGTCACCCATCCAAGTGCCGGCCACGCACGATAGCGCTTAACTTCGGTGATCTCACGGGAACCGGTGTATCCACTGAGGCAAGGCCGTTGCCCTCAGGCCTCATGAGAAGAATAATGTATCAGAAGAATGGAAAACTGAGGATCCGTTAGTTGATGATCAGTTTGGCTTTAGGAAAGGTAAAGGCGCCAGAGAGGCAGTTCTGACGTTGCGGTTTATAATGGAAGCAGGACTAAAAAAAAATTAAGACACGTTCATAAGACTTGTCGATCTGGAAAAAGCGTTCGATAATGTCAAATGGTGCAAGATTTTCGAAATTCTGAGAAAAATAGGGGTAAGCTACAGAGAAAGATGGTAATACACGTGTAAGCCAAGAATGTAGCCTTTCGCGCCTACTGTTCAGTCTATATATAGGTGAAGCAATGACGGAAATAAAAGAAAAGCTCAAGAGTGTGATTAAAATTCAACGTGAAACGATATCAATGATAAAATACGCTGATGACATTGCTGTCCTCAGTCAAAGTGAAGAAGACTTACAGGATCTGCAGAATGGAATGAAAAGCCTAATGAGTACGGAATATAGGCTGAGGTTAAATCGAAGAAAGACGAACGTAATGAGAAGTAACAGAAATAAGAACATAATTGGTAACAATGGAGTTAACGAATTCTGCTGCCTACGCAGCAAAATAACATATGGTGGACGGAGCAAAGCGGACATAAAAAGCAACTAGCAATGGCAAAAAGGACATTCCTGGCCAAGAGGCTACAAGTGCTAGGTTGGCGCAGAAAAGCAATTCGTGGCGTGCCGCATGATATCAGTCGAAAGACTAATTACTCAAAAAATAATCTTCAAAATTGTGGATTTGGTGCGTTTTTTAAATAGTGTGTTTTCTTCATGAACGTCCCCCCTTAGGGTTAGGCGATATTCTCAGTACCATCACTTGGGCCTACTCATTCAGGATACCGTAAACATCAACCAAGAAGTTTATTTCGAAGTTCTCGGTGCCCAGTGTTTTCCTCTCCCTTAACCTCGTGATGAGTCTGCTGTGGACAACATCCGTGTTCGCTTGGCTGGTTTGACGAACACTCATACACAATATAGCTCGTCGACTGGCCGAATAAATCACTTGATCTCAATAGCGTGGGAAATGTCTGGAAACATATAGTACAGCGGGTGAAACGTAGCAGCCAAACACACCCGCGGTTTGGCAGCTCAGCAGTATCTAATTATCAACAAGTGCCTTCTTGCTTGCCTCAGGAAACTTGCCGACTCTTCCTCGTAGAAATAATGCCGTTATCAAAACCAGAGGTGGTGATACATGCTAACAGCGTGTTGTCTCTTAGGAGTAAATAATTTTTCACGCAGTGTGCTTACGAATAACAAATGGTTCAAATGGCTCTGAGCACTATGGGACTTAACTTCTAAGGTCATCAGTCCCCTAGAACTTAGAACTACTTAAACCTAACTAACCTAAGGACATCACACACATCCATGCCCGAGGCAGGATTCGAACCTGCGACCGTAGCGGTCGTGCGGTTCCAGACTGTAGCGCCTAGAACCGCTCGGCCACCCCGGCCGGCCCTTACGAATAACAGTAACAATAACACGGGAGTGGGTCCGCCTCGATTCAAACCACTTTTGTTCTTATTTCTTTATTCTGAAACTAGTTTCAGCGACAATATCGCCATCATCCACTGTTTTTTTTTTTAATTCCAAAACACGCAAGAAATCAAGTGCATATCAAAACTATATCTACAAAACTACCGCAATTCCCAATAGTATAATGCTGATGTACATGAGCTCATTTTTTCATATTCGTTTGATAACAGCTACTCATACACTCAGAGATGACATTTTGTATGCCGAAGAAATGGACACAAAAACACAGAAAATGTGCCGGAACAACAAGCGTAAAAACCATGCTTGACTTACGGTAAATAAGGTGTTATGATACTATTTACAGCACACAGTATTTGGAACTTAACAGTACACCGGTAACATTGTTTTATAATGTTTATAGCAATGCTATTTTTTGCACGTTTTAGAATAAGGAAAAAATCCATGACGTCGATATTGTCGCTGAAACTAATTTGGAAATAAATAAACGTGAACAAAAATGTTTCGCATCATGATGCTGTAAACAGAACCTGGATTCATCTGAAAAAATGACGTTTTGCCATTCGTGCACCCCGGTTCGTCGTTGAGTACACCATCGCAAGCGCTCCTGTGTGTGATGCACCGTCAAGGGTAACCGCAGCCATGGTCTCCGATCTGATAGTCCATGCTGCTGCAGACATCGTCGAACTGTTCGTGGAGATGGTTGTTGTCTTGCAAACGTCCCCATCTGTTGACTCAGAGATCGAGATGTGGCTGCACGATTCGTTACAGCCATGCGGATAAGATGCCTTTCATCTCGACTGCTAGTGATACGAGGCCGTTGGGATTCAGCACAGCGTTCCGTATTACCCTCCTGAATCCACCGATTCCATATTCTGCTAGCCGGCCGGTGTGGCCGTGCGGTTCTAGGCGCTTCAGTCTGGAACCGCGTGACCGCTACGGTCGCAGGTTCGAATCCTGCCTGGGGCATGGATGTGTGTGATGTCCTTAGGTTAGTTAGGTTTAAGTAGTTCTAAGTTCTAGGGGACTGATGACCTCAGATCTTAAGTCCCATAGTGCTCAGAGCCATTTCAACCATATTCTGCTAACAGTCATTGGATCTCGACCAACGCGAGCAGCAATGTCGCGATACGATAAACCGCAATCGCGATAGGCTACAATCCGACATTTATCAAAGTCGGAAACGTAATGGTACGCATTTCTCCTCCTTACGCGAGGCATCACAACAACGTTTCACCTCGCAACGTCGGTCAACTGCTGTCTGTGTATGAGAAATCGGTTGGAAACTTTCCTCATGTCAGCACGTTGTAGGTGTCGCCACCGGCGCCAACCTTGTGTGAATGGTCTGAAAAGCTAATCATTTGCATATCACAGCATCTTCTTCCTGTTGGTTAAATTTCGCGTCTGTAGTACGTCATCTTCGTGGTGTAGCAATTTTAATGGCCAGTAGTGTATATGTTACCTTTATATGTATATGTTACCTTTATATTTACATACATCAGTGTGTGTTTTCTCTCTATATCGAAAAGTCTTCCCACACACATGTCAGAAACTTTAAGACCTGGTGACTCCTTTACGGTCGTAACTGCACCACTAAGTGGACTACACGTTCCCCGTCCATGCGTGCACGCTGCTCTGCTGCCTTGGGGAAAATAACCATTAACGGCTTGCTTTTGCCACATGGACATGAAGATACTGCCCAGCCTAAAACATATGACTTTTAATACCCACCAGAGTCTGCAGAGGATGTAAATACTGATGTAGTGTCATTGAATACACTGGCCTCTGTCACCAACAGAAATATTGAAAGGTGGCTACACTGAGTCACAGCGCCAGAGATTGCGCCAAAGATTATTATTCCGCCGCCTCCACTGGTGTAGTAGTAGTTCAGACGATGTCGAGTGCAGTTGTTGTTCTGTTGGGCGAGAGAGTAGATGCTGTTCGGTTAGTGTAATGTATAGATGGAAGATGTTGAAATTATCACTGTGTATTTGAGAAAGGAGATGGGCTTTTGATTTATGATACTGGTGTAATGGAAAATTTTCATCAATATATAATGAGGTAAAAAGGTATTACGGTTTTCTTTAATGACAGTGCCACTTGGTCACAGGTACAGTCAGCAAAGCATCTGGCTCGTATTCATGTATTTGACTTGTAACTCTGGTTTCTATGTGCAATTATAGTATTTCTGCTTTTTCAATTAGTTCATTGTAAATGGTGTTTAAAATATTTTGTCGATTTGACAAAGAACCGAGCCAGATACATGTACGTTGAGTCACACTACCACACACAGAAAAGTTACACTTGTGCTTTATTGTTTAGTAGCTTTTATAGTTGCAGGGGACTTAATTAATCAATTGTGTTAATAGAAATTCGTTGTCATTCTTTATTTTTATTTTATGCAGTCAGATGGCTGCTAATACTAGTTAAGGCCAACCGGTTACGAGACTTCGTAACCGGTCACACAGCTACTAAAATTATTGCATCTTATTCCTTTTAATTAAGCCCCCATGCAATATCTGCACTTATGCCCGTTACACACTGTACATTTAATGCCGCATCAATGTACTGCACCTATGGATGACAGCATCCAGAAGCTGCAATTCCTTATAACATCAGATGTACGACGAATTTGCAACAGGTAAGAAAATGAACGCTAACAAGATCAGGAAAATGTGTCAAGTTTACTGCGAATAACAGGCAAACTAACTACTGGATCCATCACATCCATATTTCATTCTCGTAACTTTATTATAGTTTCACGAAGAAACCTTCAATAAAACGGCCACTGCAATGTACGTGATCAATTCAAAAATGTCAAAGCGCAACAATAAAGTCTCATGCCACGTCCCTCTTATGGTGGTGAAAGGAGTTCGAAACGTCCTTTTTCCCTTTTCTGGTGAATCTGCCTTCGATGTGAAGCATCCGTCTCTAAAACTCTTCGCTTCTCACACAGTTTGAACGATACAGCACCACAATTATGTAATAAATACTTGACCACTTTCAGTAAACTGAAAGGCATCGAAGGCGGTAATGTATCACGTTAATATCCAGAACTAAATTTGCGTATCAGCAACAGACTGCATCAGTAGTGTGAAAAGCACGGTCCTGAAAATACACTATCGGAAAAATTATTATACCTGTGTAAGAATGCTGTTTAGGTTGTTATGTTGGTAACGTCATGTAGCGCTCTGTATGAAAATCACTAGCCGTGCTGTGTGCCCTCTGTGTCTGGTTGGCATTGTTCATCTACATCTACATTTATACCCCGCAAGCCACCCAACGGTGTGTGGCGGAGGGCACTTTACGTGCCACTGTCATAACCTCCCTTTTCTGTTCCAGTCGCGTATGGTTCGCGGGAAGAACGACTGTCTGAAAGCCTCCGTGCGCGCTCGAATCTCTCTAATTTTACATTCGTGATCTCCTCGGGAGGTATAAGTAGGGGGAAGCAATATATTCGATACCTCATCCAGAAACGCACCCTCTCGCAACCTGGCGAGCAAGCTACACCGCGATGCAGAGCGCCTCTCTTGCAGAGTCTGCCACTTGAGTTTGCTAAACATCTCCGTAACGCTATCACGGTTACCAAATAACCCTGTGACGAAACGCGACGCTCTTCTTTGGATCTTCTCTATCTCCTCCGTCAACCCGAACCTAGTACGAATCCCACACTCATGAGCAATACTCAAGTATAGGTCGAACGAGTGTTTTGTAAGCCACCTCCTTTGTTGATGGACTACATTTTCTAAGGACTCTCTCAATGAATCTCAACCTGGTACCCACCTTACCAACAATTAATTTTATGTGATCATTCCACTTCAAATCGTTCCGCTCGCATACTCCCAGATATTTTACACAAGTAACTGCTACCAGTGTTTGTTCCGCTATCATATAATCATACAATAAAGGATCCTTCTTTCTATGTATTCGCAATACATTATATTTGTCTATGTTAAGGGTCAGTTGCCACTCCCTGCACAAAGTGCCTATCCGCTGCAGATCTTCCTGCATTTCACTACAATTTTCTAATGCTGCAACTTCTCTGTATACTGCAGCATCATCCGCGAAAAGCCGCATGGAACGTCCGACACTATCTACTAGGTCATTTATATATATTGTGTAAGTAGGCTGTTTAGGTTTTTTTATTGGTAACGCCACCTCTGTATGAAAATCACTGGCTGTGCTGTGTGCAGTCTGTGGCTGCTTTGCATTGTTGTAATACTCGTCATTGTAGTGTTAGGCAGCTGGCTGTGAACAGCGCGTAGCGTTGCGCAGTTGGAGGTGAGCCGCCAGCAGTGGTGGATGTGGGGAGAGAGATGGCGGAGTTTTGAAATTTGTCATGAACTGCTATATATATTATGACTATTGAGGTAAATACATTGGTTGTTCTCTATCAAAATCTTTCATTTGCTAACTATGCCTATCAGTAGTTAGTGCCTTCAGTACTTTGAATCTTTTATTTAGCTGGCAGTAGTGGCGCTCGCTGTATTGCAGTAGCTTGAGTAGCGAAGATTTTTGTGAGGTAAGTGATTTGTGAAAGGTATAGGTTAATGTTAGTCAGGGTCATTCTTTTGTAGGGATTTTTGAAAGTCAGATTGCGTTGCGCTAAAAATATTGTGTGTCAGTTTAAGCACAGTCGTGTATAATTGTTCAAAGGGGACGTTTCATATGTCGACCCTTAGCCGAGGATACCTCACTGGAATCTTCTGATTTTTTTCTTGTAGTTTGTGTAATTAGTGTAGCTTTTGTTTATTGCTAGCGCGTAATTATAGAGAGAATTTCCATTGTAGTTGTAGTTTTTCATTGTACAGTAAAACAGTTGTGGCATGCATGTAGATTTGCACCAAGTATTTCGCAGCTGCAATTAACTAGATATTATTTTCAGTGCTATGTTAATGTGTTCTCTTGTTTTTGCTCTTCAAATTGTGCTTTTCTGTGTTATCGTGTGAAATATTGTGACAATAATGGCGTGTGAAAAACGTAACACTAGGCTACAAAGTAAACTGAGAAATAATAGTGACGACGAGCGTAGCTTATCAGCACCACTGTGTAATGAATTAACGGACATTCAAAGTAGTAATTTGGTAACTGTGCATAGGGAAATGGAGCGGGCGTCAAATAATGGCGTAGACAATGAAACAAGTAGTGAACAGGGAAGCATTATCGATCGATCGGTCGGCAACAGCTCGCCTCAGGAATACGAAATGACAGGACACAATCTTGCAAATACTGCAGATTCAGGTTTTGGGTCCTCACCGTTCTCTCAAATAAGTCAAGACACATTTTCTGCTCGTCAAAATGTAAATGTTGCCGGTGCAAATGCAGTGCCGAAAAGCATAGAGGAACCGATTCCAGACACTAACACATTATTATTGCAATTAATGCAGCAAATGAAACAAAATCAGAGACAAACACAGCAACAGTTAGACACAATGGAACAAAATCTTCAAAAGTTAGACACAACACTTGAACAAAATCAGAAACAAATGGGACAAAATCTTCAAAAGTTAGACACAATGGAACAAAATCTTCAAAAGTTAGACACAATGGAACAAAATCAGAGACAAACACAGCAAAAGCTCCAAAAGTTAGACACCACACTTGAAAAAACACGGAAGATTTAACTACTGAGTTACATGACATTGAATCGAAATGTCAAAAAGTCTGCAATGACGTAAAAACACAAATTTGTGAGCATTTTCAACCTGTTTTCTCGCGGCATGAAAATGCATTACAGAATCACGAAGCAGCCATAAAAGAACTGCAAACCATTGTTCATGAAAATCATGAGACCTTTTCGGCTAAAATTGACTCAGTTGCATCTACCGATTCGGTTACGCAACTTGCAAAAACTCAAGAAAACTTCAAGGACACAGTAGATTCGATTTCAACACAAATGGACACTCTGAAACTTGGTTCAGAAAAACACACTGAGGAAATGTGTTCACTATCGGAGAAAGTAGCCGAACTTTCGGATCAGTTCACTAATTTATCTACGAAGGTAGATGATAATCTGAATGACACAAAACCGGTAGTCTTTAATGACACAGAAGAGTGCGAACAAATTAGGAAATTCAATCAAAATCAAATCAATATACAGTACAAAAGAGAAATCCTGGAAGTACAAGATCAGTTGGCACAAGTAATACAAAAATTACAAATTTCAGAGGACACTCGTACTCCAACACGAGAAGAGGGACTTAGAAATACGGAAAGGACGCAAAATAATAACACAGGGCATTTCGGAAGTTATGAAAGAAATTGGCAATGTGCACCGAATTTTGAGATGGAACCGCCGACACGACCTAACAATGACCGACATGCGACTCGCCGACATGATGATTTTGACTATAAGCTGTTCATTACTACACGTACATTCAAAACATTTAAGAATTCCGGCAACGACATTCATCCACAAGCGTGGCTTCATCAATTCTCTCATTGTTTTCCTCCCAACTGGTCATTAGAGCACAGATTAGAATTTATGTGTGGCTACTTAGAGAATGAACCAGCTGTAAGAATGCGGTCGGTCATTCACGATTGCCACAGTGAAGGAGAGTTTTACCATGCCTTCCTCTCAGCATATTGGTCTCAAGCCACACAAGACCGAGTAAAACATAGCATCATAATGATGAAACGTTTCCAACAATCTGAATTTTCCAGTCTTATGAAATATTTTGAAGACATGTTGCATAAGAATCAGTATCTTTCAAACCCATACAGCCCCTCAGAACTCATCCGCATTTGTTTAATCAAACTACCTGAACATTTACGACATATTATTTTGGCAGGACGTTGCAAAGACGACATTGAAGCATTTCAGGGACTCTTACAAGAATTAGAAATTGACACTGACAATCGCAGAACGCGAAACCAGGAACACAACGATTACAGGTCACATCCGTCGCAATTCCGCGATGAAAGAAGTATTAACTGGACACGACAAGGCTATTCTCACAACACAAATCATGACCAAAACAGACACCACCCGTATGACAACCGTTGGCAGAGTAGTAATAACTACAGGGAAAGATCACCTCTCCGTGGTAATGACTATCACAGAGACAATCAGAGAAACAGACAATATGGGAACCAAAATAAATATTATCAAGGGAGACAGAATAACTTTAGACGCAACGGACCAGCGCGCAGTTACGATTCAGGGAGAAGTTCTCCACCATGTGACCGACAAGAAAGAATCTATGGAATCTACCGACATGACGACAGGCGATATGATCGTAACGACAGACCTGAATTGCATCAGAACTGGCGGGATTTAAACAGGGCAGGGCCCTCTCAACAAGGTGAATTTGTAGAAGTTAGGTCCCCAAACCCCAATAATGAAGCGCGCCAACAAAGAGACAATAGGCAATGACTCATACCGCTGGCAGCCACAAAACGTACGTATGAAACTAACGACGCAGCTGCCGTAGCTAGTAATTACGTAAAAATGGAAGACATTAGGGACATCTTACTCGAAGAACACGACGTAAAACATAACAACATTGCGTATCCTGTGATTCACATTACAGTAAATGACGTAAAATTTACGGCAGTACTTGACTCTGGCAGTCCCATTTCAGTAATTAGTGAAACAGCTTTTAGCAAATGCAACAAATCGAACGATTGCCCCACACTTCCGTTATGTAAGATTAAATTACAAGGTGCAATCTTTGGAAAAAGTGTAGATGTATGCCAACAAACCAATTTAGAATTCTTTTGCCAAAGCCACAGCTTCTCTATGAACTTTTTTATTGTTCCATTATTGTCGACGGAAATTATATTGGGAGTAGACTTTTTGAGTGAATACAAAGCAATCTTAAACTTTCACGATGCTGAAATAAGTTTAGAGAAGGAAGGTAAGTCAATAGCTTTGAAATTTGAAGATTGGCTCTCAAACCATGACGAAGAAATTAATCGGCTTTACCTTCTGTTGGACAACAGTTCGGAATTTTCTACGGAACTAGACACTAACAATCACTCTGCAAGTACTGACAGGGATGATATCGACGGCATATTTGAAATTAATGAGTTAATTCAGAATAAAATTCAAACAATTGAGAATTGTAATGACACTGATAGGCAGGACCTTTTTGAGATTTTACAAGAACATTCCACAGTTTTTACTCGCAAAACAGGAACAATCAAGGGATTTCAATACCAATTTCGTGTTTGTGAGCATACTAAATTTTGTGTTAGACCATACGTAATTCCGGCGCATTATAGGGACCGTGTTAGAACAGAAGTACAATCTATGCTTGACGAGGGCATTATTGAGCCTGCAGTAAGCTCATACAACAATCCATTACATGTTGTTGAGAAGAAAAATGGATCGATCAGGCTTGTCTTAGATTCGAGACGAATCAATACTATCATCATTCCTGAAACAGACAGGCCGCAAACGTTGGAAGAACTTCTTCAAAATTTTAATGGTGTAAAAGTGTTGTCTTCCATTGATCTCAGATCCAGCTTTTATCAGATCGAACTTCATCCAGAATGTAGAAAATACACAGCTTTCCTTTGTTTCGGCGTTTGTTATCAGTTTCGGAAACTTCCTTTTGGTTTGAACATTTCTTCTGCAGCATTTATTCGCGGGCTAAATTCCATATTACCTGAGTTCTTAAAACGTCACATCACCTTATATGTGGACGATATTCTAATAGCAGAAGCCTCATGGGAACAACATAATCGCATCCTCAACAGTTTGTTACGTATTTTTGCAGAATCTGGAATTACAGTTAACTTGGAAAAGTCTGAATTCGGTAGGTCAAAGGTGAGGTTTTTGGGACATATTATTTCTTCTGAAGGCATTCACCCGGATCCGGAAAAGTTAGAAGCAATCAGAGCCATTCCAGTTCCACCCACAAAAAAACAAGTCCGCAGTTTTCTGGGTCTCGTAAATTTTTACCGTCGTTTTCTGAATATGCAAATTCTTGTTACACCAAAACTTTGTTCTCTCACTGGAAAAAACACTATTTGGAACTGGGACGAACAAGCACAGATGGAATTCAATTCTTTGAAAGAATCGCTACTTAACGCGCCAATGCTAGCTCATCCAGATCTGTCACAAGATTTCTGCCTTAGCACTGATTCTTCTAAAGTCGGACTTGGTGCCCATTTATTTCAAGAAGCCATAGAAAATGACACTACTGTTCAGAAAACCATTGCTTTTGCTAGCCGAGTGCTAACAAAATCTGAAAAAAATTATTCCGTTACTGAATTAGAAGCTTTAGCTATCGTTTGGGCATTTAACAAATTCCGTTTCTTTCTTTCTGGTAAGCACATAAAAGTATACAGTGATCATCGTGCATTACAATTTCTTATGTCTTAAAAATTAAATCATGACAGGTTAAAACGTTGGGCATTGTTTCTGCAAGAATTCCGCTTCACAATAGTCTACATTCCGGGCAAGAACATTGTTGCGGACGCACTGTCACGCGCACCAGCTGGGCTTGAGAAAAGTAACACAGAAGGTAACCTCGAGAAAAATTTCAGTATTCTTTACATTCACAAAGTCGCCTTTGAAAACTTCATCACCACATCTTTAAAGGACATTGCTCATGAACAAGATAAAGATCCGATTTCGAAAGACATCAAAAGCAAATGGCATGAAAAGACACACACACAGATTCGGCATTATTATCTGGTTAGAAACAACATACTGTACAAACGCTGCACTGTTGATGACAAACTATGGGTACTTTGCATTCCTGACGATTTTGTTAATAAGCTCATTTGGTACATTCATTTCAGCTACGCACATTTTGGTCCACGAAAATGTTATCATATTCTTCGAACGACTTGTTATTTTAACAATATGGAAAAGAGAATTCGAAGAGTCCTATCTATTTGTAAACTTTGTCAAAAGGCGATACCATCTACTATCTCACATCGTGCTCCGTTGTTTCCTATCATTCCTTCTAAATTAAAAGAATTTGCTGCAGTTGATCTATTGGGACCCCTTGTCAGAACATCGAATGGATTTTCGTACGTTCTAGTCGCTGTTGAACTTACTTCCAAATTTGTTTCTTTCACTCCGTTACGTAAAGCCACTGGACGATCTGTATCCAACGCCTTTGTTAAAAATTTCTTACGTGAAGTTGGCCACGTTGCTAAAGTCATTTCAGATAACGGACCGCAATTCAGATCTGCTGTTTGGTCACGCATGCTTCGCAACCATAAAATTAAACCTGTTTTTATTTCATTGTACTCACCACATTGTAACCCCTCCGAACGGATTATGAAAAAAATCAATAAGCTTTGCAGACTTTATTGTCACAGAAAGCATCAGCATTGGGACAGATATTTACACTTATTTCAAAACGTGCTGAATGAAATGCCTCATGACTCCACTGCTTTACCACCTACTCTTGTACTGAAGAATGAAAAACCACCGAACAGAATCAGAGAGCTTGTATCTTTCCCGAATACACGTAAACTTCGACACAAAGACATAATTGATTTGGCTATTAAAAATATAAAATCTGCAGCAGACAAAAGGAGAAAACTACACGGTAAAGCAAATGCAAAGAAATTATATATTGGTCAGAAAGTTCTCATTAAAGCTCATTCATTGTCACATAAGAAGAAACACTTGAGTCACAAATTCTTTCTAGTTTACAATGGACCTTACAGAATCCGACGTATACCACATGATAATTGCGTTGAAGTTGAAACTCTGCATACTAGGAAGAGTAAAGGTTTACACCACATTTCACATGTAAAATCGTTTATTGAAAAATAATCTGCTTTTTAACTTTGTCTTTGCCATATAACTTTTCACTTTACATTACTAGTATGCTTTGTAAGACTTAAGAAACTGTTAACATGCAACAATGTTTGAAGTTAAATATCCAGTCAAGAACCAAGAGAATTTATTTAAACAGAAATTACGAATGCATTGTTATTGTGAACAGATGACATAGTGTTATTATGTGTGTGCATTCTTGCTTGTTTGTTGCACGATTACGTAACGACTATAAGGCTCACATACTTAGAACATTTACCAGTACTGCTAATGAGATTTTAATGCAACATTTTGGTTTATTTGAAAATACATTCTGAATTTAAAGTGCTTTCTGAGAGATACCAGATGACACAGAGGTTAGTTTATGTGACAGCTACACGATTTTTATCACGACGCTACTAATGAGTGACAATTTACAATGTTGCTTTTGCGGTGTATCTGTTTTATATCTGCACAGTTTTCTGAATTCTTCTGGAAAGAAAAACATGTTTTAGTAGTAACTTTTGTGGTATAGCTACAATGAGACAGCCTTTTTCGTAGCACAACAATACGTTACATTATAGTACTTTCTTGATCACGGTAAGGTACGTAATGACTACGATATCTATACGCAAAGCATTTCACTTTAGTTTATGATGAGGTAAGTACATTGACTTAAGCAGAACTTTGCTTACAGAGGACGATAACTACGACAGTTACACAGAATTATCTTACAGCAAGACGCACATTTAGTGCTACAGGACACGCATTTGAGTGATTAATTTTGTACTTAAACCATTTATTTTTCAAGATTTTTGAATTACAAAGAAAGTTTTCCGTGATACATTTCATTCCATTGCTGTAATCTGTAACACCTGAGGGTATAATTAAATCCTCAGGGGGTACACGCCTACTTTGTGTACCATGTGTTTGGCAAGCACACAGAGCCCTAGCTAATATGGTATTTGCTTATACAACTTTACACTTCAGTACCATATTTCTCTAACACATAAATTACACAGCTATCAGATCATTTAACTGAGAGACAAACTTTTTTTTACTACATCAGTGACACATGTCTACACAATTACACAGTTGGATAACTTCACACTTATGAAACTGTATTTTGTCTGTACTTTGTGAACTGTTCATATTTTTTCGGAACCATTGTGATATCAAGAGAGCTTTGAATGAGATGTGGTATGGGATTGTGATTTTTAAAGTACGTTTGAGGTAGATGACACTATTGAAATGAGCAGAGAATATTTTTTTAGGATTTGAAATTATTGCAGAAAGCTACGACGATTTTGAGAGTTGACTGAGGTGTTATGATGTTATTTTTACGACGACGATGTGTATAATGCTGCTGAGGTATGTTTGTGATCAATAAGCTGATGCTATATGAGGAATTTGATTATGCTATGTATTTATTATGATAAAGTATTGAAGAAGTGTCGACGAATATGTATATGAGCAATAAGGTAAGGAATAATGAGTAGTGGTTAGGGACTCTGACTTGTGAAAAAGGATGTTGGAAACCAAGAATCGTACTTTAAGAGTTATGAAATGTGTGTAAATGCGTGAATGTATCACAATGCCGGCGAAAAATTTTAGGACTCTGTTATATCAATACGATTTTGTTTCTACAGATTTGTAACCAAATTCTTGACCTGTGAAATTTTTTATATGAGACTGTCACTGTAGCGGAAACTGCTGTTGTAAATATTTCGGTAAGAAAGGTAAGTGACCTTGACGTAATGCGTCTTGAGCGGCCACCTGCGGCAGCCACCTGGAGAAACAGCCATTAGGTGGAGAAAAAAGAGGTCATTAACCTCGCTATTGACGTTCCTTTGTAGAAAGCATCGCAAATACGACACGCTCATTACTTGGGAACATATGATTACTCGTATTTTGTGCTACTTACTGAAATGCTTATAAATTGATGGGAAATATTCGTACAACTGCACACCTGATTAGGACAAGTGTCTTTCTATGAGAATTGATAGAATTTCTACTGACTTACGAAATGCCACATAGCTATTGAATGATGTTTTTATGGTTTGGTTTGCGTAATTGCTTATTTCATTTGATATCTAGTTTCCAGCTGTGTTGCAGCATTGGTTTTATAAAAGAAACTTAAATGCATTTGCTAATGTGAAAACTTTTGTCAACAGGTCTATTAAATTATTATTTTATGATCCACATTCTTCGAAAAAAGGAGCTCTTGGAATGGAAAGAACATTAAGAAGGGACTAATAACAGTAACTGCATATATAATTTTCTTTTAAACTACTTGGTAATTTTTTGGTAGAATAACTTCTTGTGGTGCACCACTTTAATTACATAGACATTAAGATGTGAATAGACATTTCCCTTGTCTGCATTGTTGTCTTTAGTGTAATATTTTTTCTGCTTGATCTTTGCCATGCATAGTATTACTAAATTTCACTTTGTATTACTCTGTTAAGCTAGTTTTACTACTGATTTATTTTTCTTGTTTGCTGCACAGTGCCTTATATTAGTTGTAATATTGCAATTGCTTTGCCTATTTAAATTTTTTGTCATTGCTGTTTGTGTTAATTGATTTGTGCTGCTGCATTGCCTCGTCCCTTAGTTTAGCATCTGAGCTCAGTAGATTTAAGTTAGCTTAAGAGGGGGTAGCCTATAAGAGATTGAGTTGCGATGAATTTGAAGAAATGCACTGAGAGGCTATACGAGAAAAGTACAGAAAGCAGGTATAGATAGGACTTTGGGAAATAATGAAGAACGAAGGGAGATCTCCGAGAAGTAAAGAAAGTTTTGTTTGCAAAATACTGCCGTAAAACAAACCCTGTCCTTTCCTTGTATTATTCCGCTATATGTTTGTGTACCCTTGTGCATTTATGTTTTTCCTGTATTTATATGTTTATCTGATGAGACTTATGTTGTAGAATTTTTCTAATACTAAGCTACATTCACTATGATGAGGAATACTGTTATCCTCAAATATAATTGGCATTAATAATATGTTATTTACCTTGTAAATATGCTTAGACATTATTTATTCTGTTTTGTTTCAATGGTCATGTGTGAAGTTGATGTTTCAAAAGTTATTCTGATCTTTTATGTATGTACTCATGTCATAATTCCTGTAACACTGATGTATATGTTTATTTCTATTCTTTTGTAAAGCCCATATTACTACAAATGTTATCTGTACTATTATGTTCTTTAATGATGTATTTTGTACCTTTGTAATTGTATTTTCATGTTGTAAATTTATAATTGTATAGACACCAGTTCTTCAAATTAAGTTACATTTCACTGCACACATTTCTGTTGGTCATAGTATATGGACAATATGTGAGAAGTAGGGACTGTTAGTGTTTGCACGTGTGTTAATAATTCAGCAAGGGACTGGATAACAGCATTGCTGGTTCTAAGGACAATTCCAAAAACTTTGTGAGTGCACAAGTGGTGGTTATGGACTTGCTATATTATCCGCAAGACTCTTCAATTGTGATTGTGCACCTGCACAGTCACAACAGATGGCTGCTGGCCATCTCTACAAGGACTACAGTGGGTCTGCATCTTTGATGACCCACCAGTACCATTATCTCTACAAGGACTACAGTGGGTCTGCATCTTTGATGATCCATCAATACCATTATCTCTACAAGGACTACAGTGGGTCTACATCTTTGATGATCCATCAATACCATTATTTCTACAAGGACTGCAGTGGGTCTGCACCTCTGGTGGCCCACCAATACCGTAATCTCTACCAGGACTACAGTGGGTCTGCTCTGTGATGACCTACCTACCAATAGTCTTCAAAATTTCGACTGACTCTGCTGTGGGTTTGCTCTGTTGTGGCCCATTACCTGTCAGCACTGTCGTTTCGTTGGAAGGACAACACTACTTCTTCAAGACTGCATGGAAATCCACTACTTTCGTGTGCATTTTCTTCTACTGCTCAGACTTTGAGAAAAACACTACTATTTTACCGTGATGAACGATCAGGACTGTCTTTATGGACTGTGAGAAAATTTGAGCTTTTCACCAACATTGTATCAATAAGTGTGTGCATTTGATTTCTTTGTTATTGTAATTATGGAAAATTTTATCAAATCATTATTGGCCACTGCCCAAAACAATTTGTAAAATTTTTTGTGGGGAGCATGGGGGCTATGTAAGTAGGCTGTTTAGGTTTTTTTATTGGTAACGCCACCTCTGTATGAAAATCACTGGCTGTGCTGTGTGCAGTCTGTGGCTGCTTTGCATTGTTGTAATACTCGCCATTGTAGTGTTAGGCAGCTGGCTGTGAACAGCGCGTAGCGTTGCGCAGTTGGAGGTGAGCCGCCAGCAGTGGTGGATGTGGGGAGAGAGATGGCGGAGTTTTGAAATTTGTCATGAACTGCTATATATATTATGACTATTGAGGTAAATACATTGGTTGTTCTCTATCAAAATCTTTCATTTGCTAACTATGCCTATCAGTTGTTAGTGCCTT
This sequence comes from Schistocerca nitens, assembly GCF_023898315.1. Taxonomy (NCBI): domain Eukaryota; kingdom Metazoa; phylum Arthropoda; class Insecta; order Orthoptera; family Acrididae; genus Schistocerca; species Schistocerca nitens. Next base: position 1,064,450,153 of record NC_064614.1, on the reverse strand, counting down.
CAGTACTTTGAATCTTTTATTTAGCTGGCAGTAGTGGCGCTCGCTGTATTGCAGTAGCTTGAGTAGCGAAGATTTTTGTGAGGTAAGTGATTTGTGAAAGGTATAGGTTAATGTTAGTCAGAGCCATTCTTTTGTAGGGATTTTTGAAAGTCAGATTGCGTTGCGCTAAAAATATTGTGTGTCAGTTTAAGCACAGTCGTGTATAATTGTTCTAAGGGGACGTTTCAATTGTGAAAAGCAATGGTCCCATAACACTCCCCTGTGGCACTCCAGAGGTTACTTTAACGTCTGTAGACGTCTCTCCATTGATAACAACATGCTGTATTCTGTTTGCAAAAAACTCTTCAATCCAGCCACACAGCTGGTCTGATATTCCGTAGGCTCTTACTTTATCAGGCGATAGTGCGGAACTGTATCGAACGCCTTCCGGAAGTCAAGGAAAATAGCATCTACCTGGGAGCCTGTATCTAATATTTTCTGGGTCTCATGAAGAATAAAGCGAGTTGGGTCTCACACGATCGCTGTTTCCGGAATCCATGTTGATTCCTACAGAGTAGATTCTGGGTTTCCAAAAACGACATGATGTTATTGTTGTTGTGGTCTTCAGTCCTGAGACTGGTTTGATGCAGCTCTCCATGCTACTCTATCCTGTGCAAGCTTCTTCATCTCCCAGTACCTACTGCAACCTACATCCTTCTGAATCTGCTTAGTGTATTCATCTCTTGGTCTCCCTCTACGATTTTTACCCTCCACGCTGCCCTCCAATGCTAAATTTGTGATCCCTTGATGCCTCAAAAGATGTCCTACCAACCGATCCCTTCTTCTAGTCAAGTTGTGCCACAAACTTCTCTTCTCCCCAATCCTGTTCAATACCTCCTCATTAGTTATGTGATCTACCCACCTTATCTTCAGCATTCTTCTGTAGCACCACATTTCGAAAGCTTCTATTCTCTTCTTGTCGAAACTGGTTATCGTCATGTTTCACTTCCATACATGGCTACACTCCATACAAATACTTTCAGAAACGACTTCCTGACACCTAAATCTATACTCGATGTTAACAAATTTCTCTTCTTCAGAAACGCTTTCCTTGCCATTGCCAGTCTACATTTTATGTCCTCTCTACTTCGACCATCATCGGTTATTTTACTCCCTAAATAGCAAAACTCCTTTACTACTTTAAGTATCTCATTTCCTAATCTAATTCCCTCAGCATCACCCGACTTAATTTGACTACATTCCATTATCCTCGTTTTGCTTTTGTTGATGTTCATCTTATATCCTCCTTTCAAGACACTGTCCATTCCGTTCAACTGCTCTTCCAAGTCCTTTGCTGCCTCTGAAAGAATTACAATGTCATCGGCGAACCTCAAAGTTTTTACTTCTTCTCCATGAATTTTAATACCTACTCCGAATTTTTCTTTTGTTTCCTTTACTGCTTGCTCAATATACAGATTGAATAACATCGGGGAGAGGCTACAACCCTGTCTCACTCCTTTCCCAACCACTGCTTCCCTTTCATGCCCCTCGACTCTTATAACTGCCATCTGGTTTCTGTACAAATTGTAAATAGCCTTTCGCTCCCTGTATTTTACCCCTGCCACCTTCAGAATTTGAAAGAGAGTATTCCAGTCAACATTGTCAAAAGCTTTCTCTAAGTCTACAAATGCCAGAAACGTAGGTTTGCCTTTTCTTAATCTTTCTTCCAAGATAAGTCGTAAGGTCAGTATTGCCTCACGTGTTCCAACATTTCTACGGAATCCAAACTGATCTTCTCCGAGGTCGGCTTCTACCAGTTTTTCCATTCGTCTGTAAAGAATTCGCGTTAGTATTTTGCAGCAGTGACTTATTAAACGACATGATACGCGAGCAAAAAACATGTTCTAAAATTCTACAACAGATCGACGTCAGAGATATAGGTCTATAGTTTTGCGCATCTGCTCGACGACCCTTCTTGAAGACTGGGACTACCTGTGCTGTTTTCCAACCATTTGGAACCTTCCGTTCCTCTAGAGACTTGCGGTACATGGCTCTGTGTAGAATCGAATTGTTGTAATATTCGCTATTGTAGTGTTGAGCAGTTGAATGTGAACAGCGCGTAGCGTTGCGCAGTTGGAGGTGAGCAGCCAGTAGTTGTGAATGTGGGGAGAGAGATGGCAGAATTTTGAGAGCGGACGATCTGGACGTGTGTCCGCCAGAAAAGGAAATTTGTAAAGATGGATGTCATGAATTGATAGATATACAGGGTGTTACAAAAAGGTACGGCCAAACTTTCAGGAAACATTCCTCACACACAAAGAAAGAAAATATGTTATGTGGACATGTGTCCGGAAACGCTTACTTTCCATGTTAGAGCTCATTTCATTACTTCTCTTCAAATCACATTAATCATGGAATGGAAACACACAGCAATAGAACGTACCAGCGTGACTTCAAACACTTTGTTACAGGAAATGTTCAAAATGGCCTCCGTTAGCGAGGATACATGCATCCACCCTCCGTCGCATGGAATCCCTGATGCGCTGATGCAGCCCTGGAGAATGGTGTATTGTATCACAGCCGTCCACAATACGAGCACGAAGAGTCTCTACACTTGGTACCGGGGTTGCGTAGACAAGAGCTTTCAGATGCCCCCGTAAATGAAAGTCAAGAGGGTTGAGGTCAGGAGAGCGTGGAGGCCATGGAATTGGTCCGCATCTACCAATCCATCGGTCACCGAATCTTTTGTTGATAAGCGTACGAACACTTCGACTGGAAATGTGCAGGAGCTCCATCGTGCATGAACCACATGTTGTGTCGTACTTGTAAAGGCACATGTTCTAGCAGCACAGGTAGAGTATCCCATATGAAATCATGATAAGGTGCTCCATTGAGCGTAGGTGGACGAAACTAAAATGAGCTCTAAAATGGAAATTAAGCGTTTCCGGACACATGTCCACATAACATCTTTTCTTTATTTGTGTGTCAGGAATATTTCCTGAAAGTTTGGCCGTACCTTTTTGTAACACCCTGTATATACACTCCTGGAAATTGAAATAAGAACACCGTGAATTCATTGTCCCAGGAAGGGGAAACTTTATTGACACATTCCTGGGGTCAGATACATCACATGATCACACTTACAGAACCACAGGCACATAGACACAGCCAACAGAGTATTCACAATGTTGGCACTAGTACAGTGTATATCCACCTTTTGCAGCAATGCAGGCTGCTATTCTCCCATGGAGACGATCGTAGAGATGCTGGATGTAGTCCTGTGGAACGGCTTGCCATGCCATTTCCACCTGGCGCCTCAGTTGGACCAGCGTTCTTGCTGGACGTGCAGACCGCGTGAGACGACGCTTCATCCAGTCCCAAACATGCTCAATGGGGGACAGATCCGGAGATCTTGCTGGCCAGGGTAGTTGACTTACACCTTCTAGAGCACGTTGGGTGGCACGGGATACATGCGGACGTGCATTGTCCTGTTGGAACAGCAAGTTCCCTTGCCGGTCTAGGAATGGTAGAACGATGGGTTCGATGACGGTTTGGATGTACCGTGCACTATTCAGTGTCCCGTCGACGATCACCAGTGGTGTACGGCCAGTGTAGGAGATCGCTCCCCACACCATGATGCCGGGTGTTGGCCCTGTGTGCCTCGGTCGTATGCAGTCCTGATTGTGGCGCTCACCTGCACGGTGCCAAACACGCATACGACCATCATTGGCACCAAGGCAGAAGCGACTCTCATCGCTGAAGACGACACGTCTCCATTCGTCCCTCCATTCACGCCTGTCGCGACACCACTGGAGGCGGGCTGCACGATGTTGGGGCGTGAGCGGATGACATCCTAACGGTGTGCGGGACCGTAGCCCAGCTTCATGGAGATGGTTGCGAATGGTCCTCGCCGATACCCCAGGAGCAACAGTGTCCCTAATTTGCTGGGAAGTGGCGGTGCGGTCCCCTACGGCACTGCGTAGGATCCTACGGTCTTGACGTGCATCCGTGCGTCGCTGCGGTCCAGTCCCAGGTCGACGGGCACGTGCACCTTCCGCCGACCACTGGTGACAACATCGATGTACTGTGGAGACCTCACGCCCCACGTGTTGAGCAATTTGGCGGTACGTCCACCCGGCCTCCCGCATGCCCACTATACGCCCTCGCTCAAAGTCCGTCAACTGCACATACGGTTCACGTCCACGCTGTCGCGGCATGCTACCAATGTTAAAGACTGCGATGGAGCTCCGTATGCCATGGCAAACTGGCTGACACTGACGGCGGCGGTGCACAAATGCTGCGCAGCTAGCGCCATTCGACGGCCAACACCGTGGTTCCTGGTGTGTCCGCTGTGCCGTGCATGTGATCATTGCTTGTACAGCCCTCTCGCAGTGTCCGGAGCAAGTATGGTGGGTCTGACACACCAGTGTCAATGTGTTCTTTTTTCCATTTCCAGGAGTGTATATGATGACTTTTGAACATTATTAAGGAAAATACATTGTTTGTTCTCTATCAAAATCTTTCATTTGCTAACTATGCCTATCAGTAGTTAGTGCCTTCAGTAGTTAGAATCCTTTATTTAGCTGGCAGTATTGGTGCTCGCTGTGTTGCAGTATTTCGAGTAACGAAGATTTTTGTGAGGTAAGTGATTCATGAAAGGTATAGGTTATTGTTAGTCAGGGTCACTCTTTCGTAGGGATATTGACAGTCAGATCGCGTTGCGCTAAAAATATTTTGTGTCAGTTTAGTGTCAGGATAAGTAAAGAGCGAAATGTCTGAGTACGTTCAGTTTTGCTCAGCTGTTTGAAAATGAAATAACGTAAGGGGTTTACCAGCACAGTTACACCTGAAAAGATAAGATCACGTCTATTTCGATCCAGTGATGGCATATGCCACCTGGGGTACAGTAGATGTACTGATAATGATTTCAGCATCGTCCGCAACAGATGGCATACGTATCATATGTGTCTACCCCTTAATAGGGAATGTTCACAACCAGAAGGCTCAGTGTGGAGCAAACGTGTGAAGCAAACAGGAAACCATACCACAGAGACACACGTGCTTCTTACAGACAACTGAGCGAATTTGAAAGGGGTCAAATTGTGGCATATATTTTTCCATTTTAGGGAACAGGTGCGCTAGTTGGACGTGCCGCATCAGTTGTGCAACGAAGCTGGTATCAGTGGCCACGCAAATGTTCTCACATCTGAAGACGAGGTTCTAGGCGTCCATGCAGCACAGATGCCAGCCAGGACCGTCGTATTGTGAGGGCAGCCATGGCAGATCATACAGCTACCACATCACAGATAAAAGGGCTTCTGAGCCGAGACGTATTAACAACTGTTGCGAAAAGGTTATTAGCAGTGGGACTAAGGGCACGCACATCTCTATCCCGTCTTCCGCTCACGCCACAGCATCGATGTGCACAGCCCGACTGGTGCCGTAAGAGGATCACTTGGAATGACGGGCTGTGGTCTTCAGTGATGATAACAGATTCCGCCTACATGCAGGTGATACTCATCTATGTGTACGATCTAGATCTGGTGAGCCCTGTGTTATAGAATGCGCACGTACAAGACACATTTACCCGACCCCAGGCCTTATGGTCTGATGTGCGATAAGCAGTAAGTCCCGGTCAGCGTTGGTGTTTGTGGAGGGAAGGCTAACCTGTGCTCGGTACGTGTAAACTGTTGTTGGACCCCTTCTTTTCCCGTTCTTGCAACAGGAAGGTGATATGGTATTCCAATAGGACAATGCTCGCCTATGCACTGCCCTTGCCAAGCACGACCTCCAAACTTATCACCAAACGAGCAAGTATGGAATACGTTGGGACGAGAATTGAGTCGGCCGGAATAGGCGAGCGGTTCTAGGCACTTCAGACTGGAACCGCGCGACCGCTACGGTTGCAGGTTCGAATCCTTCCTCGGACATGGATGTGTGTGATGTCCTTAGATTGGTTAGGTTTAAGTAGTTCTAAGTTCTAGGGGACTGATGACCTCAGATGTTAAGTCCCATAGTGCTCAGAGCCATTTTGAACGAGAATTGACTCGCGCGACTCGTCAATCAACAACTCTTACAGAACTACCTGAACAGGTCGAGCAAGCGTGGCATAATGTACCCCAAGACAGCATTTGCTACCTGTGAGATCGAATGGATGCCGGAGTCAGCATCTGCATTGCCGCAGTGGAGGCTACACAACTTACCAATATGGGTCTTTCAGCATGGGTCGATATGTGCTACCTCAGAACCTTGTGTTGTTGACCTATAAACGAAATCATTTCATGTACTCCATATGCACTGTGGCAACAATAATTCTTGAGTGAACTGGAAACCTCTAGAAGGGTATACTACTTTTTTCGGCAGAAATCGTTTACTGAATACTTCGGCTTACTCATTTTACTATGGGTTGAAGCTCCTCCTTTCGTTCTTCCGTGTTTGCGATTTAAAAACTGGGTTGTTTTGTAAATCAGCCTTATGCAAACACAATTAGTTTATTTTTATATTTACCCAGACACGTTTTGACAGCATTGCGTCATCTTCTGTGGGACAAATTTTTATTTCTGTAAAGTAAAACACCACATTTGTAATAATTTAACTGCTGTAGGCCTAAGAAATACAATATTTGTAATTTGCTTCGTTTTGTTTAGACACTCACCTTAAAATTACGTCGCTAACTGAACTGTATTGTTATACATCGATTTTAGTGCTCGTTTTCGTCGTTTTTTTGACAGCATGTCATATGCAAACTAGCCACGAAGAAAATTATTGCCTATTTGTGGAAAGCTGTTTCGAGGGTAGAGGTTATGTGCGTTTCTCTACTTACATTTTCCGTCGTGTTTCGTGTCCCTGGTTGGTGTCTCAATCAGCTGCTATTTAGTGCATTGCTCTCACTCACTTTTTCACAAATTTCCGCTCACTACTTCACCTCACATGCACTTACACAATATGTAGCGAAATGTGTTCTGAGCAGACACTTCTGACAACACATCGCAGGATACTTCGGCATTTGCCAGCGCCCACGGCTGGTTGTGAAGTGATTGAGCCGATCCGTGTAAGATGACGTCACCTATGTGACACTATTAGGAAAGAAAGGATGATCATGCTATTGGGTATTTACTCGCTGTCTGTATGATGCATTAGCTGCAGTCTTTTATGGCCATGTTCTACTAGGTTTTGTGTTTTGTGGTATTCACGAGTGCTTGTTCCTAAATTAGTTCTGAAGTGATAATGAGCATTTAAAAGTTTCCTACATAATTGTTGTAGTCGAATGAAAATAATTCCGCCTGCGGAGCTGAGTGGTCAGCCCTGCGCAGGACACAGATTCGATTGCTGGTACTGCTTGGCGGGAGGATTGCTACGGGGACAGTCACCCAACTGATTCTAATCGAGTTTCTACCTGAATGAGTAGTGAGGGCCCGCAGTCTGGAAAGTCGACAAAACGGCGGGCAGTGTGGTGTTCTGACCGCGTGCGCCTCTAAATTGCACCCTCGTGACACGGTAAGGCAGAGGATAACACGGCCGCCGGCAGATATCCTTTGGGCCTTCACGGCCTGAGGAGGAGATCGTGTGAAAATAAGGTGTAAGCCGATCCTTCAAGGCAGTTTTGAACACATACTTCTGAAATGGTACACTCAGGTTATTACAGAAGGTGCTGCACGAAAATACGAACAAATGTTGTCCGTAGATTGTCCAGACGCTTACATCGATATTCATAGTGCAATTAATTTCTTTTTCGGAAGAGACGTTCCACAGCTACAGTTATTACTTTATTACTTATTTTGCTTTTCTTTCTTTGCGTCTTGTTGCCCCGTTCTCAAGCAAGGATTCCTGCCATCACTCGAGCGTTCAGGTCGCAGGACTGGGCATCACTTCCGGTTTGACTATGGGCACTAGTAATGCTGGATCCCAGCTCGACGACATGGCTGATGGCAGGATTTATTTGCTTGAGAATGGGGCAACAACTCCGAAAATAGTATCAAAGAACGAAACATGTATGAATGTAATTAAAACAAACTGTGCAACGTCTGTTTCGAAAGCAGCTACGGACCCGTCAGCAAAACTCTGCTTCATAACTAATGGAAAAGATCATGAAAAATTAATACTTTTCTGAAGATTTGAAAGTTCACTTCAGTGCGTTACAGTTCACATATTATGCTGACCATCGGTCAGCCAAAGATGAAGGTAATAAATTGGAACACCTGCAGCCGTCCTTATGATGTCATTTGTTATGTGGCTACCAGTATGGTTACTTCAGTGCGCCATCTCCAGGCCTTAACGGACGCTGAAGGGGTTAACATCATCCGTATACACGATTCATCAGTGGCCAACACCTAGAATCATTAAGTATCAACCTAGTCAGTATGAATCGTGTATACAGATGGTGTTAACAGCCTCGGCGTCAGTTAAGACTTGAAGATAGTGCACTGAAGCACCGAAACTGGTACTCACATAACAAATGACACCATAAGGACGGCTGCAGGTGTTCCATTTTATTATGTAAGTGACCGGCCGAAGTCCTTCAGACCTCCAACCATATGACAATATCTGTTGATCTGGTGCTCACGGACACTAATATAGGAGAGCCAGTCAGAAAGTAATCTGTTCTTCTCCTTAAAAAAAGTGTGGTAAGTAGAAAATTCGAACTAGCGCGATACATTGTAGTAGTAACTTTCTGAGTGAACTGATGCCACTACTGCAGTCGCTCGCAAAACGGCCGACCTCGAAATTCGTATTAGACAGCGTTCTTAGACAGAATTTTTGAATTCAGAAGATGAAACGAATTTTTGCATTCATGAAAGACTGAAAAATGTGTACGGTGATGCAAAGTGGACATCAGAGCTGTTAGACGATGGGCTCGTCTCTGTGACGAAGCTGAAGATCAAACACCGTTGGCTGACGAAAGACGGAGCGGCAGGTCGATGAGTCCAGTCACTTTATAAACATGTGACGAGTCGATGACATCATCCGCGGTGACCGTCAGGTTATTTCAGATGATTTTTATAATATTACCTACCTCAAACAGTGTGATGACGATCTTTCAACAACTCGGATGCTCAAAGATTTGTGCAACTTGGGTATCAAAAATGTAATCCGTATAAAGAGACAAGAAAATCAACTGCCTTCCAACTGTTCTAGTGCTTCCGCTTCGAGAGGTTTTCTGGCAGAATAGTGGCCGGAAATGGATTCATTTTTTTGAAT